>NC_057808.1:396281828-396542272 GCF_018294505.1 Triticum aestivum
TCTCTCTCTCTCTCACACACACAAACTAAGACTCCATCTCTCTCTCTCCTCTCTCTCTCTCTCTCTCACACACACCACACACACACACTAAGACTCCATCTCACACACACATGCTCTAGGCGGAGCATTTGTTCCTACCACCCTTCATCCAACCTTACCCGTATGATAAACAATCACCTTTATTTACTTGCATAACATGGACAAATTCCACTTTACTTTAGTAGTCAGCAAACTTATCATCTGTACCCTTATAAAAAAACAAGTTGGCGATGATGGTGTGCCTACCATCTTGTAATACAGACCGTATGATCTATATCTGACGGATAGAAAGCAAACTATGATAATTTTACAAAAGATACCCGCACCTCTCTCCACATCATTATTTCCCGCAACCTCATTGCTCAGCAATTAAAAAAGGAATAAGTCTCTGGAACAATCTAGCATGCATGGTGGACGCTGCCGCCTGCCGGCGCCGTCCATCCCCATGCCTCCGCCCATTCCGACCACCAGTCATCACCACGCTCCACTCCTCCTCGCCTTATCTCTCATCTTTCATTTTTTCGATGACATTCTCGAGATACCAATTTTCCTATAAAATTCTCGAGATATCATTAGTTTTTACACATGGGATTACTCCTGCATGGGTCAATCACAACAGGTGTTTTGTAAAAAAATGCATATTGATGTTCCGTGCAATGCACGAGAATCTTGCTTGTAATTATGTAACGCAAATCACGAGCAGGAAGTGACATTTTTTTGACACAACCACGTTAACATGGCCACGTAAATCACTAGCTAAAGTAAATACCATTATACTTATATCCCGATGCAAAAGGTTGAGTACATGTCCGAAGATTAGAGTCGCACACACGCACTCTGTCTCTCAGAATCTCTCTCTCTCACACACACACCAGTTATGTGACGCCCACTTAAGCAGACACGAGTATGTTACAATTTGAGCACCCGCGGGTACACGTGATGCTGCGCATTTACTTAAGCCGGAAGGCGAACCCAAACAGTAGCTGCATTCATTCCCCTCCCGCCGCCTCTTCTCTGGTCGCCGTCGCCCGGTAGCCATGGGCCGGCCGAAGGTAACAACATACGCCATACTCCCGCCAGAGCGGCGCTTTAATATGGAAATTTTAGTGGTCATGCATGCATCTTTTTGTGTTAGCACTCCTATATAAGGGTTGACCGGTCGCTTCCCGCGGACGTGCGCGGGCGGTGGAAGAGGAAGGAGAAGGGAAGCGGGCTGTGGAGTGTGGAGTAACATTTTTTACCACAATTTCTTAAGAAACTGAGTGCAATAATTGAGTAGTTTTGCAAACTACCAGTACTACACCTGAAACGGTTCAAAACCTATACTCCCTTGCCAGCGCGCGCTTCCCGCGTGAAACGGTCAGCGTCGCCCTGGAGCGTTAGTGCCGCATTAATGCCCGGCCAGAGTGGAGGCGACCTCTCACTGGCGCCGGCTTTGAAGTGGCGCAACGGCCGAGAGAGCGCCGCTTCCCGGGGCACGCGACTACTCCGCGTCGAGACTGGCCATAGGCCCTGTTTGGATCCATGGGTTAGAGTTAGTTTGAGCTAGTTGGGGCTCAAATTTCCCTAAAGTATCCAAGCATGAGGGTTTAAATTGGAGAAAGTTGCACCGAACCCACCAAAAAAAAACTATCCCACCCAAGAGGTGCTAACTGGAGATAGTTCTCATTGGGGCCACTGAAAAATCACTTTTCTCTCTCCATGAAGTGCATTTATTGTCAATCTAACCCTGTCACCCAAACACCTCTTTGGCTACAGTTAGTTCAGGGTTAGTCATGAGTTAGTCTAACCTCTAGCTAAGTTAGAGTATCAAACAGGAGCAGTATAGGACATGCAAGTTGCTCAAAGCATACATGCAAATTCGTACATGAAAGGATTTTTTTCTTTTTGAAAACGGAACGTGAAAGGAATTTTTTTAGAATGCTCTTGGCATGTCGCTAACATGTGATAGTTAACCGACCTCAATAGACGGCAGAAACGCCAGCCCACCGCACTTTGATAGAGACAAGGAGGGAGAAGCGATAAAGGCTGCTGGATTACTAGAGATAGGTGTCGCACGGAAGCCAAGAATTATGGTGATAGCGTGGGTTAGCCATGTACTAGTATGATGTAACTACACTGGGCTGCCGTGTTTCGTACTCTTCCAGTCCACTGTGGAGATGATTGGTTAATTTTATATCGCTGAATAATATTAAATATTATGAGTGCAGATGCTCCACCACGAGGTTCCTTGCTCCTTCTCGGTCGTCCGGAATCTATGTTCTTCCACTCTATTTTTTTACGTGAGCTTTGTTCATCCTTTTGCCAACACGCGAGACATCAAGGTGCACGTGTTATGCAAGGATCGTTCCATCTATATGAAGAACACGTGGGACTGGAACTACGAGACAGACATGTACCCAGGAGTGGACGTACGAACCTGAGTAATGTAGCGCAGTAAGTGAAGTAGAAAGGCACCAATGGTATGAACATGCGTGGCATATAGGGTATGTTTGGTTGCGTTCTCGACTCAGCATAGTTGTTCCCTCTTCATGCATGCTCAACTCAACACCCCTCTTCATGCATGCTCTCTTCATGCATGCTTCTAGTGTATTTGTGCTAAACTAGTGTGGACTCATGCACCCTCCATACACTCTACCAAACACCCAAAAGTAGGTCGAGAAGGGAACTCTTAGGCGACATTTGTCTCTTACTACGTACTACCACTAAATATGTTGTACGTGCAATGCACGGTGATGTTATGGAGTACGTGCCTAAGTACTCTACTACTATATTAGTTGGAGGCACATATTAACTTTTATATTTGTTTACGTGTATGCCCCGAGACCTTCCAACTAGACGTGTCTTTCTCTCCAGGTTGCACTTTGTATCGTTCATACCACTAAGTACTACTACGTGTGGTCTCCGACCCAAAAGTGGAAGAAGTGGAGACGCTCTACTACGCTGTTTTTTTACGCTGGGCTCTACCACGCTGTTCATGTCCCACTCCTTTCGCTGACGTGTGGGACATCCAGCACGTGCCGTGTTTGGCACCCTTCGTCGTAAGAGTTGAAACGCTAGCATTCATCAGAAATAAAAATAATTATAAATCGGCAGTGATACTTTTTTTTGCGAACCAATCAGCAGTGATACTATACCACGCGGTTTCCTTGCTCCTCGACATCGGAAAGAATACTTCCGTTCGCCAACATGTGGGACGTCGACCATCTTGGTCCACTTGCCATGCACGCAGAACTCCAAGGGAGTCACCCAGGTCGTCGCGCCGCAGTGACAATGACTAATGAGCCGTCAAATCACAGGCCCACTTCCCACTTTGAAGTTGCTCGGACGAAGGAACCATCATGACTTCGTTGAATTCCGCTTCTTGAAGAAAACTACTGTACCAGCAGTACTGCTAGCTACAGTAGTTACTCCAACAGAGGCCTCCTTTCGTTCATAGGATAGGAATATGAAAATCATAGGAAGTGAGATGACATGCATCTCAATTCCTATAGAGAAAGAGATGCCATTTGATGCTTAGGATAGGAATTTTTCCATTTAGTCTAGGCTAATGTACTGGTAATTTGCTCTAAAAACTACAGTAGTAACTAGTACTAGTATTGGTACATGCTCGTACTCAGACACAGACACACACACTAACTACTAGTACTACTACTTCTCACATGCTGGCCAGACGCCGTCGTTCTCCTTCCCGGCTTTGTCGGCGACACCCCACCGTGCTTGGATCTCCGCCGACCTCTCCGCAGCAGCGCGTGCGTCCTTTTATTTCTTGCGGCGGCGGGCCTCTCTTGTCTTGAGTGCTTTCTGACTTTTCCGCTCCCTCTGTGCGGCTTTGGCCGCCTCTTGCTCTACCGCCCATTCGGCCTTGGCATCTTCAAATTCCTCCCACATAGTTGTCAGGTCGCGAGCGGTGATGAACTCGGCACAGTGGGATGCCATCGCTTCCCTACCATTTTGTGTGCGGTCGTGGGCGGCGAGGAACTCGGCGCGGCGGGATGCCATCGCTGCCTTACCGGTTAGTGTGCGGCGCGGTGGCATGAACGACGCTTGGTGAGAGCTCTGGGGTGGAGTGGCCGGACAACCGTATAGTGCATTGGTTTGTCAAGAGCTCAAGGACAGAAGACGAAGCAAATTTGGATTCCCCTTCAATCCTGGTCATTTATTACCGAGTAAAATGTGGCGGTCATCGAACTTGTCTTGATAGCTCACTTTGATCATTGTATACGAGATATGGTGATTATACGGTCACTGGCTCAGCGTATAGCTCCGTATTTGTCTGGTTGACCAGTCAAACAGTCCGCATGCGCCTCATCAGCTCGTGTTCTTTATCTATCTATCTATCTATGCAGGCCTACCTGTCAGTGAAGAAAGAAATAAAAACCAAAATTATGCGTATGTGACATTACTGTTTAGACGTTTGCTGGAGGCCTCCGCGAACACCGAGCATGTATTCACCTGGCTCAACACCAACGGTCATACTCGTGAGTCGGCGCCTTGCTCATGTATATCGTCCATCACAACAACAATCTATAAAACAGCCTAGCTAGAGAGGGTACTATGGTGCGGAGTATGTACTATCGTGAGCAACCGATCATAGTGCCACTGCACACGAGTGTGTGTCTGATCGATTCGTCCGTTATTCATAAGTTATGTACGGTTGTGTGGTGTCTAATGGTGGTCATCGTATGCTAGCTGGCGACAAAAGCGGTTGCACGGACGCCTGGTTGTCAATACGTGCCACATACCCTTCAAAGGCTCGTCATCCATGAGTTCACATTTTACCACCACGCCAGCGTCTGACCGCCCTGGCCTACCGAAACCCCTTCCATCGCTAGCAAGCGCTTCCCGCCTGAAACGATCACCGTCTCTCCAGAACATCAATGCCGCATTCACCATCCTTAACTGCAGGTGCAGTTGGTGTGTCACTGACATGCGGGCCTGATGCCCGTTGGGCCCACATGTTAGTGAGACAACGCACCTGCGGTTAAGTCACTGAAGTAGCGTCCGCATTCACGCTCGACGCGACCTCTCACTGGCGCCGGCATTGCAGCAGCGCGCCGGCCGAGAGAGCGCCACCCGCGTGGCATCCCGGTGCAAGCGACTGCTCCGCGTTAATGACACCACAGCTGCCGACGAACCTACTCCACTGCCAGCCGTCCATCCGTCTGCCGCGGCTCATTGCCATTCGCCCGCTATATTAACTTGAGCCCCAGCTCCCAGCCATAGCCAAAGACCCACACTCATTCTCCTCCGGTCCCTTCCTTTTGTTGGCACCACTCCAACCATGGCCTCCGGGCACTCCAAAGATCTCTTGGACGTACTGTCGCAGGAGCAGACGAAGGACATCGGTGGCTCCGCTCCGGGCGTGCTCGCTTCCTGGAGATCGCTGTCTCCAGTGGGTTGTCCGCCGACAACTCTTTGCCTAGTGCTCTAGGATCCATCAATGAACTGACAACCAAAATGCAATCGAAAGGAAACCACAATCGCAATGAAAACGGGAAAAGAATAGGATGTGAGAATCGGTCGGTGCTTCGCAAAAAGAAGATTCTTGGAATGAAAATATAGCAGCATAACTGATTCGCCCACCTTTCCTTCGTCGGTACAGAAGAAAAATGGCAGAAGTGAGGAGCCTGGAGTGAGGTTTTCTTCAAGAAAGGGAAGAAAGGGCTTGAACGAGCGTTCCAGTGAAATGATGGTTGCTTCGTCCAGTCCAACTTGGAGGCCACCTTACCACTGCTGGTAAAGGTGTGGGTTTTGTGATATGACGGGTCATGACGGCCACACCGGGGTGACAGGTGAGTCTCGACTGTAGCACCTTGCTGTGATTTGGTGGATGGCATGCGGGCCCGGATGCTTTGAAATGTCCCGCATGTAGATAGAGCGGCTAGTCATATAGGAGTGCTCAATATTGTGCACCGCGACCAAGGCGGAGAGGAAAATGAGAGAACTACGTAATTAATGCATGAGTTTAATTAGGGTAGTTTTGTAAAGTACGAGATACATTCCTCCAATCGCAAAATGCCTTGGTTCATGGGATTTGAGATTTGAACCCTATAAACCGGAAGGGAGGGGGTACTGCACATGGTGTAGTCTAGTCACTTGTTGAAATCTCTAGAAAGGCAAATACTCCTTCCCGGTTTACAGGTCTATACTACTCCCTCCGTCTAGGTGTGTAAGTCATCTTACGAAAACCAAATAGTCCCAAAACACTTAGGCGCGGTGCATTAACTTCTACCTTGTTTCTTGTTTCTTGACATATCAACCAATAAGAGATGAGAGGTGTGCATGCTTTTAATGACTTGCAATGGCTAGTTCATTGCATGCAATGCTATTAATTAGCAAATAAACATTGGTGACCCCAGGAGGAAACGGTGCTAAGTGCGTGGACCTATGCAGAATGAGTATCAACCAATGGATAATGGAGTTTAATTGTTAAACAATACTCCCTGCTTTCCGGTTTATAGGGCTTATCTCAAAATTTTATGTTTTCCATTTTATAAGGCTCAATTTGGTTGTTTTCCATCACATTTTCAGATTCCAAGGTGCATTAAATCATTGCATGCAAGTATTAAGAGAAATTTGACCAATGCATGTACTTTATGCATGCATGCATTGCAATTAATGCATTGATAAACATAATTTTTTGAGGAAAACAAGAGCATTAATTAGGTGCTTTTGCAAAACTACAAACTGTATTCCACCACTCACCATCTACATTGATTGGTGAGATTTTTGAATTGAGCACTATAAACCGGAAAGGAGGGAGTAGCAATTTTGTCTCATGCAAGAGCCTGGCTAGTATATGCGTGCTCCAAGGAACCGCACCACGCGAGCGTTCGCAACTGCCACGTTCAGGTTGCGCTTGGCTCTTCGCCTCTTCGAGAAGACGAACAATGATGCTACTCCTACTTCTACAGTATCGAATCCACTGCTGCATGTCCGTCCACCTCGTGCGGGAGGGATAGCGTGTAGCGAAAGCTTCTACTTACTACTCCTGCCTTTGCGTCCATGACAGGTGGGCCCAACAGGTGGTTGGCCCTCCTGTCATGCAGCCAAAGGCAGGTGCAGTTAAGGCACCGGAGCTCAGTCCGCGAGGGAGAGGGCGTCGTAGTAATCAAATTTCTCGGTCTTGTACGAATTGGCGCGACACATCAAAGCACTGCACTCGATAAAAGTCTTTTTACACATTTCAAATGGGCTACTTCGCATGTAGGAGTAGACATATTCTGCTTCGTATGTAGTCACTTGTTGCAATCTCTAAAAAGACTTATATTTGGAAATGGAGGGAGTACAACGCATGCATGCATGCCGTGACTTTCCTTTTGATACTTGCATGTGTTGATTTGATGCACCTTGCCAAATTTGGACTATAAATTTAACTAACCAAATTTTCATGCATGTCACAAAAAATTACGGGGCTGTTTGGATTGTGACTATGTTTGTCTTATGTTGCCACATTATTTTTCCCACACTTGCCACACTTGCCTAACCTGAGTTTCTTAAATTGTTAGACACACTTTGGCTTGCCTAAGGGAATCTTGCCACAATTTTTGTGTCTATGACATGTGGGGTTCACTGCTAATAAAAAAAATTCTTGTCTTAGGTGTGGCTAATAAAAAAAGACTTATATTTAGGAACGGAGGGAGTAGAAAATATTAATAATAATGCATGTTGGGGCAACCCACGTTTCCGCTAATTTTAGCCGTGGGCTTGTTCACAATTTTTACGAGGGGGTGGTTTTTCATTTAATGGAGGGACTTGTAGTACCAGACTTGAACGATACAAAGTGCGACCTGACACACCGTAACACCACTTGGAACAAGCGGGTAGCTATCTCAAAAAACAATCAACAACTAAAAAAACCACGACCTGGCATGTAGTAGTACACAATTTTAAACGATTGTTTTGATGGAGTGAAAAAGGAAAACTACCCCACTACTTATATATAGGCCGGAGCCTCCGCGCTTGCTTGCTAGGGTTGCTCTATTCACATACTCTCATCCTCTCCAGATCTAAAGAAGATAGGGGTAGTAACACTGTCTTTCTCCCTTCAAAAAACACTGGCTTTCTATCCTCACCGCTGGTTACCGATCCGGACGTATCCCCCTCCGCCGGTGAAGGGGAGGAGGGGCAGCGTTTAGGCCGTCGTCGACAGCGAGGGAGGAGACCCACTGCCGGCCCCACCGTTATCTCTGGCCGAGCGCCGGCGCGGGAGGTCCTCCGATCCCTTCGTCGTTGCTTGTGGGCGGATCCGGCCTCCCGCCGCCCACCTATCCACATCCCGATGACCTTCAGGTATATCTTCTTTCGAAACTGCCTTAGCTCTACTTCCCCAGCTTGCTATGTCGCTGCATGTGCATCATTTTCTACCTCTCAGCCCCTCTCGATCGGATGGTCCAACGTCACCTATTTTTTTTCTTCTATTGTTAGAGGTAAAGCTACATCATGGAGTCGAATCTTGTACTCCCTCCGTCCGAAAATACTTGTCATTGAAATGGATGTATCTATATGTATTTTAGTTCTAGACACATCCATTTTGATGACAAGTAATTCCGGATGAAGGGAGTACTTGGTTCAAACAAGAAATAAAGTGGGGGTGTGGGAATTTAGTATGTACATCGGACTTGGTACAAACAGGAAGGAAAGGGGGTGAAAGTAGTACAGACTGGTCATCCAACCGGTCTCTTGGTCGAAAAGGGAAATATAGGTGTAACGCTGTACACAGTGGTATGACCAGGACTAGATTTGCTATCCACACGTAGGAGTAGGTGGCTAGAGTGAACAAAAATGGGACCAACCCAGATATGTTTCTTGGATGTTTGTTTCTCGGGGCAACAAACTATGAATCACCACTTTATGCCCCTGTTTACGTACATGGTGCTGTACTGCTGGTGCACCCACTGTCCCATGCCCTTATACCAAATATTTAGGCTCCGGTCGGAATAAAGGGGCAGAAAACATAGATCTTGATGAAAATAGAGGAATAGGAAAGGAATGTAGGTATAAAACTATGGAACAGCGAACCGGAGGAAACTCTCAAGAGAATGTGTTCGGATGGACTACGAAATGTACAGATTTGTTTTTTTAGAGTAGCATGCTTGGCAGTATGAGATGCTATTTGTTTATTCAGCTGCACAGTGACTACTCTTGTCTTCACCTCACGTACCACACATAGGTTGATTTTTTTATTCCGGCAAACACAGCACAACAACCTGTCTAATGCATGGCAGCGAGCGCCTGCCTCGGGCTTCCACTCAAAAAATGAGCAGCGCGTGGATGTTTCTAATCCTATGGAATCAGTACTACCAGACCAGCTTTCCTATGAAACACTATTCACCTTTCCCGTGTTTCGAATGGTTGGAAGGGAAAGAATACCGTAGGAATTGTGTTCCTACGAAAATCCTGCACCAAACCTGTGAACCGAACGCAGCCTTAGCTGTTCTTAATATAATGTCCCTGGTAAAAATGAAGCCATGCCACTGTTTTTGCCTGTAATTGTTTGAGACTCTGACAAGTTTAGCCAAATGTTTTTGCCTGTAATTGTTTGAGACTCTGACTGTTTCCTCTGTGCCTTTTTGTGCAAACAGGGATATCCAATTCACCTGGTTGCTGTTGTGACCTTTTGGTGCACTGCACAAAACTCTTCTTAAAAGAAGTGACTTTTGTGCTGTTTAACTGGAATGTCAGAATGGAACAGTTGGTTCATTTTGGTGGAACTGCACAAAGGGAGATCTGTGTTCCAATCCTCATCATCCATATTGGCACCATAACCTTCCTTTAGGTAAGAATGATATTTAATGCATGTGTTCATCTCTATTTTCTATTGCCATGAGAAAATAATGCTGTTTTTTTACTAGTACACTTGTACTCCCTCACTGACAAAACCAATTCTGAATTAGAAGGCCAATCATGTACTTGGTTTCACCAACTGGTGAGGAGAAAGAGAAACAGAGCATGAAGAGGAAGAAGAAGAAGAATAAACAGTGCCAAGGCGATCTTGCTGAAGCCAGAGGCCTCAGTCGAGGCCATTCAAGGGCTCCGGCAACGACTACCTTACATGTGAGACGATCCTCCAGGGAGCCCTTCCACTTCTGCTGTCTCACTTAATTAATTAGGAGTACTTAAGTACCACTAATTTATTACTGCCTAATTTTCCTGTTGGAGTTAAACAAATCTTTAGTAGGACCCTATGCTGAATCATGTACGTGTGAATGTTTGTCTATGGAGGTGAATCATGTGGTGGAGCAGGGAGGGAATATTATTAGTGTCATGACATAATAGTGCTATTGTTTTGCATGTCAATTTATTACCATTGGTTCAATGAGGCAATGTTTTGCGTATTGTCCATCATGAATTTGATGCTACTGTTTGAGTAATATGCTAATGTCTTCCTATCCTTTCTCACTGAGCTAATGAAGGTTTCACCTTGTTCCTACTTGTGCAAACAGGGATCATGTTGTGCCAATCATACATTTTAGTGGAACTACACAAGACAATACAATGAACTGTATCTCAGCCAGTGCTTTAACTCTGCTGGAAGTTCTTGATAATCTTTCGATATAATCTCAGCACTGGTAAACAAGAGTGATTTCAACCATACATTTGAAGTGCACAAAAATATATACTATTGTGTGATTCCAGTGAGTGCTTTATCATCTCTTATGGGACTACATGAATAAGATTTTTTTCTCAGGTTGGTACGGGCCTAAGGCCTTCATCCATATTAGTTTGCTGTCATCTCTATTTGTATCGTGCTGCTGTCATGAGAAACTCCTTTATCTTTGCACTTTTAAGTTTTGCAACCTATGATAAATGGCAATGCTTTGAGTGTTGAGTTGAGCTAATTGGCACTGATTAAATAAACTAATACCTCTCTTTAAGCAAGACTACTATGTTGCTAACTTTACCCATTAAGATAATGAGGGTGCTTCTATTTGTTAGTGTATGTTTCATCAACTAGTCCCACTATTACAGTAATCTCACTCTCTCAATATATGTGCCAACAGGGATGCTCGATTTTGGTGGAACTGCACAAAAACTTTGGGTGCTTCATTGCCTCGACAGCTTCCGTCCTTTCCTGTCAGTCGCTAATCTCTGCTTGCTTTCTTCCTTTGCTGTTAGTCGCTTGGCTTATCTCGGCTTCCAGTCAAAGGAAATAGTAATTGATATGCTACCTCACACAGGTTGGTACTGGTCTTTATCCTGATTATTGTGCCTGTCATATGTATTGGTAATTTGGTATTGTGCTACTGTTTGCCGATTTCATAAAGGAGTAATTTGGAGCCTGAACTCGCAGGCAAATCATTACATCGGGTGATTTCAGTAGAACTGCACAAAATGATCAGATGGACAGGTACTTATGCTGCTGCTATGTACTCCAAAGTTCACTCAGACAAGCATCGATGTTGACAAGAAGTGCCTATATTCATTCGAGTATCAACCGGCGTCAACCAATTGTGAAACTCCAAGTATTAGGAGAGTGAACGCCAAAAATATTGCTTGGTGCATAGCCCAGAAAAACGCAGTCCAGTCTTTGGTCCCAACTTGTGCCTTTTGGTTATCGGCACATATGGTAGCGAACTATATGGCATGGAGTCTAAAGATCCCAGACAAGTTGGTTGACGCGTATATTCATCTGGCACTTAATCAGTCTGCACGCCAAGGATTCTCCATTTCAGTTGAACTGCACAAAAATTTTGGGTGGTTCATTTTCTCAACCGCCTCCTTTCTCGTCTGCAATGTAGAATTTTGGCGAGATACAGGACCAAGATGAGCGAGTAAACTAGTTGGATGAAAGTAGTGGCCAAGTTGCTCAAACCTCCCTCGGCACGAGGCCACTATTTGCGGATAAACCTACAAGCAAAGTTCAGATTGTCTGTGCTGCCTCTTATGTACTCGAAAGTTTACTCGTACAAGAACTAATTTTAGCAAGAAGTACCTCCGATTGAACACCATTTACCAGTCTGTACCCTAGGTAATTAAAGTTCGTCCATGGATCATATTGGCTGTGATCTCAATCATTTGGATGCGTAAACATACTGAACATGTGTATATCTGAATCTTTTTGTGAATTATGTATGAATATTGTCGTGTGATTTATCAATCATTTGGATGCATAGATATGCTGAGCTTGTGTATATATGAATCTTTTGAGTTGTTGATAGTGAATGTTGGCTATGAATATGAACGTGTCCTGTGAACCTGAGTTTGATATGAATGTTTACCTTTTCTGTTGTATTTGTGTGTGAACTTGTTAGTATGCCTATTGTGGGGTATAAAACGCAGGTCTCTTACAAAAGTAATGCTGTGTCCAATTTATGTTTTCCCTTCTAACCACATATATATTTATATTATTACTATTATTGTATATTTTATAGAGACTTATATATACATTATAAAAACATCCCACGTGTTATTAACTTATAAAAGTAAATGTTTAACGGAAAATCCTGGTTGTTTTTGACTCACAGGCAAGGAAAATCCTGGTGATTGCGTACAAAAGCTTGCGAAGATTTTGAAGGACCAATTTAATAATAACGCGCTCATTTTTATTTTGAGCAATAACTCGCTAATTTCTTAATTATATATATAAAAAATGTGCCTCTCCGGTTTATTCTTTGATATTAATTGCTCCTTCTAACATAACATTATATATATAACGAGCCCACCTAATACGTGTATTTCAAGGAAGTGCAAATGGGCTGGGATTTCTTAGAAAATATAAATGGGCCTGATTGACGCGAAATTATTTGTTCACCCAGCCCAGCAAATGGACTGTACATTTTAGAAAACATGGGTTAAATATATGCCACATTTTTGCAGGCTGACATGTGGGCCAATAGGTCGAAGCCTACGCAGGGCGTTGTCAACTTGGTCAACAAATGATTGTGTCCTCCACAGCCATTGGATTTATATCCAACGGCCGGCATGCACCTTCAATATCTCATCTTCTTCCTCCAGCGTCGCCGGGACCGCCTGGTCCGGCCTCCGGCGGCTAGCGGCTCTGCTTAGCACACATCGCTGTGAAGCGCTACCCCACCACCGGCCAGGCTATCCCTCCACCCCTCGACACTTCCTGTTATTCTCCACAGACTACAGCCCCACGCCGCAACAGAACCAGTTATAACCCTTCTCCTCCTCTCAATCTGCGACTCCACTGCCGCGTTTTCCCATCTCCGAGTCGTTCCCGTCCGGGGCCTCGCCGTCGTCCCCGCCTCGCTGTGTTCGGTGCGGCGTGGTCAACAAACGAGAGCCATCGGAAGAGGACTGTATGTGGAGAGCCTGACGGCTGGGACCCACGAGGTCCATGGTCGCACGCAAGGAAAGTTCCTCCTTATTAAGCTGGAAAAAAATGTTTCCTCCACCTGACAGTTGGGACCCGCTGGCTGTATCTTCGCACGGAAGGAAGTGCCTCCTTGTTTTGCAAAAAAAATTATTCATCCCGTTGACAGCTGGGACCCGTCAGATTTGGTGACTGACTTGTGGGCCTACTAAGCGGACGTGTACGCACGGCTTTGTCAACTTAATCAACAAATGATTCTAGCAGCTGGACCGTTGGATGTTAATCCAACAGCCGTGCTCCTTCTTCAACCTCTGTTCTTACTCCTGTCTCCCGTGGGCGGCACCGCGGCTGTGCTGCCGCGCACCCGAACCAGTGAAGTTTCCCACTCCTCTCCATCTGCGACTCCACTGCCCCGTCTTCCCCATCTCCGGGTTGTTCCAGTCTGGGTGCGCTCGGCACGGTGTGGTCAACGTGGTCAACAACCGAGAGTCATCGGAAGATGACTGTACGTGAGAGGCTGACAGTGGGGACGCACCACGCCCATGGACGCATGCATGCAACGGAACGCGGCGAGGTCAACGTGGTCAAGGAACGACTTCCATCGGAAGTATACTGTACGTGGAGAGTCTCAGCTGGGTCCACGGCCGCAGCAAGTAAGTGCCTCCTTATTACGCGGAAAATAATGATTCCTCCAACTGACAGCAGGGACCCACTGGACGGGCCACCGTATTTTGCGAAAAAACGTTTGCCCCCTGACTGCTGGGACCCACCTGACGGGCCACCGTATTTCACGAAAAAAACGTTCCCCCCGCTGTCAGCTCGGACCCACCGGAAGTGCCTCCTTATTACGCACAAAAAAATGAATACTCCCCCTGCTAGCTGGGACCCACCTTGGTGGGAGGCTGACTTGTGGGCCTACTAAGTTGACGGGGACGAAGGGCTTTGTCAACTTAGTCAATATGAACGATTCTAGCTCCAGTGACCGTACGATGTCCATCCAACGGCCGTAGTGCTTCTTCAACCTCTGGTCTTCTCGCTCCAGCCGCCCAAACCAGCGCCGGTCGTGCCTCATGCTCCTGCCTCCCGTGGCCGGCTGTGCTACCGCGGAGGCCTCACTGCCCCCTACTATTCCCACCGCTGGCCAGGCCCTGCGGCGACGGCAGCCTCACACCGCAGCCGAACCAGTGAACCCTCGTACTCCTCTCCGCGCGGGCTTCCACTGCCGCGTCTTCCCCGGCTCCGCGTCGTCCCCTTCCTAGGCCTCGCCGTCGTCCACCGCCGTGGTGCTCTCCGCGCGGCGTGGTCAACGTGGTCAAGGAACGACTTCCATCGGAAGAGTACTGTACGTGGAGAGGCTGACAGCTGGGTCCACGGCCACAGCCCAGTTTTTTTGTGATTTGCCAAGTAAGCCGCTTTGTCAGGCTTGTTGGGCTGCAAATCTTTCAAGACGAGGAGAGCTTTCATTCGGCTAGCCGAGAAAATGGCCCATCAGTAATGAGAAATGGGCTGTACATTTTTAAAACACATCAAACCGGCAATTAGTTTCAAATATCTTTTTTTTCATTTCAAGATTTTAAATTACATTAATTTTTATGCATGGAGAATTTGTTGGATTTTATATTGATATACATTTATTTTTAAAATCAGTTTGAATGTGAGTCGAAATTTCGGGATTAAAAACAGTTTGGACCGCACCGAAATATGCAAAGTTTCGTATAATTTTTTAACCGTGGCCACAATATGGGCTGTAATGCTAACAAAAAGAATATGGGCTCCAAAAGAAAACCTTAAGAATTAGCAAATGGGCTGTAAATTATTAGAAATAATGGCAGATGGGCTGTATGCTGTTTTCCACAGATTTGAGGCTTTCCTAAAAAAAGGTTGACGCACAAGCAGTGACTGTTGGATGGCCATCCAACGGCCGTCGTGCTTCTTCAACCTCTGCTCTTCTTGCTCCAGCCGCTCAAACAAGCGCCGGCGGGACTGCCTGCTCCCTCCTCCCCGCGACCGGCTCTGCTGCCACGCAGGCCTCACCGCCCCACCGTACTCCCATCGCTGGCCTAGCCATCCCTCTACTCACCCACACCTGCTGTTATTCTCCGGCGACGGCAGACGAACCAGTAAACCCTCGTACAGTCGTACTCTCCTCCGCGTGGGAAACAACTGCCGAGTCTTCCCTACCTTAGTGTCGTTCCTTCCTAGGCCTCGCCGTCGTCCACCGCCCTGGTGCTCTCGGCGCGGCCTGGTTAACGTGGTCAATGACCGACATGCATCTGAAGTGGACTATATGTGGAGAGGCCGACAGCTGGGTCCACGGCCGCACGCAAGGAAATGCCTCCTTATTACGCGCGCAAAAGAATGATTCCTCCACCTGACATCAGGGACCCACCGAAAGGGCCTCTGTATTTCATAAAAAAAACGTTACCGCCGCTGACAGCTCGGACCCACCAGCTATATCTTCGCACGCAAGGAAGTGCCTCCTTATTACGCACAAACAAAATGAATACTCCGCCTGTTAGCTGGGACCCAGTATAGTGGCAGGCTGACTTGTGGGCCTACTAAGTTGATGGGGACGGAGGGATTTGTCAACTTAGTCAATATGCATGATTCTAGCTCCAGTGATCGTACGATGTCCATCCAACGACCGTAGTGCTTCTTCAACCTCTGGTCTTCTTGCTCCAGCCGCCCGAACCAGCGCCGGTCGTGCCTCATGCTCCTGCCTCCCGTGGCCGGCTGCGATGCGGCGGAGGCCTCACCGCCCCCTACTACTCCCACTGCTGGCCAGGCCATCCCTCTACTCACCCACACCCCCTGTTATTCTGCAGCGACGGCAGCCTCACCCTCGTACTCCTCTTCGCGTGGGCATCCACTGCTGCATCTTCCCCGGCTCCGCGTCGTCCCCTTCCTAGGCCTCACCGTCGTCCACCGCCGTGGTGCTCTCGGCGCGGCGTGGTCAACGACCGACTTCCATCGGAAGAGTACTATGCGTGGAGAGGCTGACAGCTGGGTCCACGGCGGCCGCAAGGAAGTGCCTCCTTATTACGCGCAAAATAATTATTCCTCCACCTGACAGCAGGGACCCACCGGACGGACCACCGTATTTCGTGAAAAAAACGTTTCCCCCCTGACTGCTGGGACCCACCAGCTACATCTTCGCACGCAAGGAAGTGCGTCCGGGCAAAAAAAAAACAAACGATTCGCCCCCCTGACTGCTGGGACCCACCAGCTACATCTTCGCAGGCAAGGAAGTGCCTGACAGTCGGGACCCACCTGGTCGAAGCATACGTAGCGTTGTCATTCTGGTCGCGAACGTGTACGTACATATATACTGGTCGATGTAGAGGCGCGCACGTGTCGTAGTAGAGGCGCGCACGCAGCATGTACACGTACGTACAGCGGCCAGGGTGCAAGAAAGAAAATACGGCCACGTATGTGTACATATGGGCAGGTTCTCGAACGCCTACTCGCGCATACGTACATGGCTGGGTCGGAACAGAGAAACAGCGTCGTCGTCGTCGTGTTCATGGGGAGCCAACCGGCTGGGTCGGAACGGAATGCGTGGTCGTGTTCATTGGGAGGGCTTGGACGGAACAGGCGATGGAAACGAGGCCTGGCGTACCACACAACGGAGGCAACAGACCTCCTATGTTCGGAACGGGGTCCTGTTGATCGGGAGGGGTGTGGCGTACCGCAAAACGGACAAAACGGACCTCCTACGGTCGAAACGGGGGTCCTGTTGATCGGGAGGGGTGTGGCGTACCGCAAAACGGACGAAACGAACTTGTGTTGGAGCGCTACGGTCGAAACGGGGGTCCTGTTCATCGGGAGGGGTGTGGCGTACCGCAAAACGGGACTCCACGAGATACTGTTCATCTCCACCGTCGATCTCCTCCAGCCTCCACGGGCTATCGTCGACCTCCTCCAGCCTCCACGGGCTCCTGTTCATCCAGCCTCCACCGCGCGCTACTCCACCGGCTCCTGTTCAACCACCCCTCCACGGGCACCCCTCCACCGTCTACTGTTCATCCAACCCTCCACACCACGGGGTCCTGTTCAACCACCCCTCCACGGCCACCCCTCCACCGTCTACTGTTCATCCAGCCCTCCACCACACCACGGGCTCCTGTTCATCCAGAGGCAACGCCACCGCTCACTGTTCATCCAACCCCCCCCCCCCCCCCCCGCAACGCTCACTGTTCATCCCAGAGGCAGCATCGATCGGCTTCAGTTAGCAGCAGTAGCGAAGGAATCGCTCGATCGGGTTCAGTTAACAGCCATCGATCGATCGCTCGGGTTCAGTAACGCGTAGCCTGCAGTGCAATCGCTCGGGTTCAGTTAGAGCCCAACGCCTCGCTCGGGTTCAGTTAGAGCCAACGCCTCGCACACACGCGCGTACGTGTACGATAGAAACGCGCATCGCTCGGCCCCCGACCTCCCACCGTAACCGGGAACTCCCCGAAATTTTCCTCCCCCTCACTTCTACCACGGTTTTTTCCGTCATGGACGGCCCAAAGAATGTCATGCAGCTGCGTCTCCGGCCCACCCAGGACGAAAAGCCCATTTTCTGTCATAGAAGTAGGAGCCCACCACATCTATGATGATACTAGGTTTTGTCACAATTATCGTCATATGTATGACAGAAAAAATTTTCGTTCGGCCCAAAATGT
Organism: Triticum aestivum; assembly: GCF_018294505.1. NCBI lineage: Eukaryota > Viridiplantae > Streptophyta > Magnoliopsida > Poales > Poaceae > Triticum > Triticum aestivum. Next base: position 396,299,817 of record NC_057808.1, read on the forward strand.
CACGGATGTGTATTTTTTTTGTAGTGATGAAATCGTCAAGACACTTCTGAGATCGCTTGACAGCTCATTCGACACCCTGGCCCTGATGATTCAAGAACGCCCTGACTTCAAGACTCTTGATCCGTCTGACATACTCGAGAGGCTCAACACACATGAGTTCTAGCAATCTGAGAAAAGAGATATCTATGGTCCCAACTATGGCCGAACTCGCGCTTTGAAGGCAAAGGTTGTATACTCTTCTGAAGAAGAATCTGACAGCTGTTCTGAGGATCCTGAAGACATTGGAAAGGAGCTTGCTATGCTTGTGAAGAAGTTTCAGAAGTTCACCAAGAAGAAAGGCTTCAGAAAGTCTTCAAGATCCAGCTCAAGAAATGATGAAGCTTCCACTCGTGATCACAAGAAGAGAACATGCCACAAGTGCAAGAAACCTGGTCACTACATCTCTGAGTGTCCATAGTGGGACAATGAGACCAAGAAGAAGAAGAAGAGCAAGGAATATGATTCTGATGACAACAAGAAGAAGAAATCCTCAAAGTCTTCTTCCAAGTCTTCGCCCAAGTCTTCATCATACAAGAAGAGCTCATCTGGCAAGGGTCGTGCTTTTGTTGGCAAGGAGATGGATTCAGAGGAGGAGTCTGCTTCTGAGGAGGCAGAGGTGGAGTCTGAGGAGGAGTCTGACTCTGGCGTTGCGAGTCTGGCTCTAGCTACAACCTACGTTGCCAAGTCCATCTTCAACACTGAAGGCATTGGCTCCATCAGCAACGCTGATGCTAATGACAAGGACGACTCTGGTCCCACCTACTGCTTCATGGCACGTGGTGCCAAGGTAAACTCACGCGATGCCTACTTTCAAACATCAAGTGAAGATGACTCTGATTGTGAATCCAAACCTAGCTACAAAACACTTGCTAAAATTGCAACTGAACAACAAAAAACTATGGAACATATTCAAAAATTGCTAGACAAAAGCGATGACCTGTTGGACGCGGAAATGACCCGATCTCAGTCTTTAACTGAAGACATAAACAATCTTCATGTTAAATACGAGGAACTTGAAAGTCGTCATGAAACGCTCTCAACAACTCATGAAAAGTTTTCCTACGATTATCTTCAAAGGAAGCAAGAACTTGAGAAATTGAGAGCGGCTCATGAAGATCTTCAAAAGGAGAACGAGTCACTTCGCGCCCAACAGATCAGTCCCACTCAGGAACGATTTGAACCACCATGTCTAAAATGCCTTGAGCGTAATAACGCTACCTTTGTTGCTGAATGTTCTACTGCTGCTACTGTTGCAATATATTCAACTGCCGATGTGGTAACTAACCCCTCTACTGAGGATACCACTACTATTGCTGATGAGAATGCTACGTTGAAGACATTGCTTGAGACAGGAATGTACAAAAGTCTCAAAGGGCATCAGACACTATGCGATGTCCTCAAAAAGCAGATTTTGAACCGAAACCCTAGGAAAGAGGGTGTTGGGTTCGAGAGGAAAATGAATGTTGATGGTTCTTACTGGAAGCCTGAGCAGTACCTGATGTCTACTACACAACCTTCTTCTTGCAGACGTTGTTGGGCCTACAAGTGCACAGGTTTGTAGGACAGTAGCAAATTTCCCTCAAGTGGATGACCTAAGGTTTATCAATCCGTGGGAGGCGTAGGATGAAGATGGTCTCTCTCAAACAACCCTGCAACCAAATAACAGAAAGTCTCTTGTGTCCCCAACACACCCAATACAATGGTAAATTGTATAGGTGCACTAGTTCGGCGAAGAGATGGTGATACAAGTGCAATATGGATGGTAGATATAGGTTTTTGTAATCTGAAAATATAAAAACAGCAAGGTAACTAATAATAAAAGTGAGCGTAAACGGTATTGCAATGGTAGGAAACAAGGCCTAGGGTTCATACTTTCACTAGTGCAAGTTCTCTCAACAATAATAACATAGATAGATCATATAACAATCCCTCAACATGCAACAAAGAGTCACTCCAAAGCCACTAATAGCGGAGAACAAACGAAGAGATTATGGTAGGGTACGAAACCACCTCAAAGTTATCCTTTCTGTTCTATCTATTCAAGAGTTCGTAGTAAAATAACATAAATCTATTCTTTCCGCTCAATCCATCATAGAGTTCATACTAGAATAACACCTTAAGACACAAATCAACCAAAACCCTAATGTCACCTAGATACTCCATTGTCACCTCAAGTATCCGTGGGCATGATTATACGATATGCATCACACAATCTCAGTTTCATCTATTCAACCAACACAAAGTACTTCAAAGAGTGCCCCAAAATTTCTACCGGAGAGTCAAGAAAACGTGTGCCAACCCCTATGCATAGGTTCATGGGCGGAACCCGCAAGTTGGTCACCAAAACATACATCAAGTGGCACGTGATATCCCATTGTCACCACAGATAAACACGGCAAGACATACATCAAGTGTTCTCAAATCATTAAAGCCTCAATCCGACAAGACAACTTCAAGAGGAAAACTCAATTCATCACAAGAGAGTAGAGGGGGAGAAACATCATAAGATCCAACTATAATAGCAAAGCTCGCGATACATCAAGATCGTGTGAAGTCGAGAACACGAGAGAGAGAGAGAGAGATCAAACACATAGCTACTGGTACATACCCTCAGCCCCGAGGGTGAACTACTCCCTCCTCGTCATGGAGAGCACCGGGATGATGAAGATGGCCACCGGTGATGGGTTCCCCCTCCGGCAGGGTGCCGGAACGGGCTCCCGAGAGGTTTTTGGTGGCTATAGAGGCTTGCGGCGGCGGAACTCCAGATCTATCTTCTCCGTGGATGTTTTTTGGGTACGTGGACTTATATAGGCGAAAGAAGTCAGTCGGGGGAGCCTCGAGGGGCCCAGGAGGCAGGGGCGCACCTAGTAGGGGGGGCGCCCTCCACCCTCCTGGCCTTCTCGAGGATCTTCTGACGTGAACTCCAAGTCTCCCGGATCATAATCTACCCAAAAATCACGCTGCCGAAGGTTTCATTCCGTTTGGACTCCGTTTGATATTCCTTTTCTTCGAAATACTGAAACAGGCAATAAAACAGCAATATGGGCTGGGCCTCCGGTTAATAGGTTAGTCCCAAAAGTAATATAAAAGTGTATAATAAAGCCCATAATCACTCAAAACAGATAATAAAATAGCATGAATGCTTCATAAATTATAGATACGTTGGAGACGTATCAGCATCCCCAAGCTTAATTCCTACTCGTCCTCGAGTAGGTAAATGATAAAAGAAAGAATTTATGAAGTGTGAATGCTAGAAGGTGCACAAGTTTGATCAATGATAATTTCAGTCACCTTTTCTAGCATGATTATATGTCATAACAGTAGTTCATTTCATAAAACTTCTCACGAATAAGTAACAAGCAATTCATATGTTAAAGCATAGACCATAAACTTTCTTGAAAACTAGCAAATTTCATTCTTAGTCATCAAACAATTGCAATTCATCTTATTTTCAGGAATAGCAAACTTCACATACTCAACTATCATATAGTCTTCTACAATTGCTAACACTCATGCAATACTAATGGTTATGGAGTTTCAATCGGACACTGAGAAAGATAGGGGCTTATAGTGTTGCCTCCCAACGTATTCACCTTTGGGTGATGTCAACAATAATAGTTCATGCTAACTTACATCCAATTGGATATATATATCAGGATCACCCCAACACAAAGTGCTTGCCAAAGGATAAAATGAAAAAGGGAAAGGTGAAAACCACCTTGACTCTTGCATAAAGTAAAAGATAGGCCCTTCGCAGAGGGAAGCCGGGATTTGCAGAGGTGCCAGAGCTCAATTTTAAAATAGAGAGGAAAATAATTTTGAGAGGTATGATCTCATTGTCAACATAACAACCAAGAGTTCCCAATATCTTCCATACTACATAAATTATAGGCGGTTCCCAAACAGAATGGTAAAGTTTTTACTCCCCCTCCACCAACAATCATCAATCCATGGCTTGCCCGAAACAACGGGTGCCTCCAACTAACATCAATCCCGGGGGAGTTTTGTTTGCAATTATTTTTGATTTGATTTTGATCTTTTGATCATGGGACTGGGCATCCCGGTTACCAGCCATTTTCTCGTGAATGATGAACGGAGTCCACTCATCTTGAGAATAACCCACCTAGCATGGAAGATACTGACAGCCCCTAGTCGCTACATGAGCGATTTGGGCATACAAAACAGATTATTATTTGAAGGTTTAGAGTTTGGCACATGCAAATTTACTTGGAACGGCAGGTAAATACCACATATAGGTAGGTATGGTGGACTCTCATGGCAAAACTGGGTTTAAGGATATTTGGAAGCACAAGTAGTATCTCTACTTGGTGCAAGGAATTTTGGCTAGCATGAGGGGGAAAGGCAAGCTCAACATGTTTGAATGATCCATGACAATATACTTTCACTGAGATGTGAGAAAACATAACCCATTACGTTGTCTTCCTTGTCCAACATCAACTCTTTAGCATGTCATACTTGATGAGTGCTCACAATTATAAAAGATGTCTAAGATAGTATATTTATATGTGAAATCTCTCTTCCTTCAATATTCTTTAATGAATTGTTCAAATGACCAATACAATGCTTGCTAACCTTCAATAAATTTACAACCTCTGCATATATAATACTCCTATCCTCAAATAGAATCATTAAACAAGCAAACATATGCAAACAATGCAACCATAACAGCAGTCTGCCAAAACAGTATAGTCTATAAAGAATGCAAGATTCATCATACTTCCCTAACTCCAAAAATTATGAAAGAAAATTCCCACTGTATTAAATTTATCAGAGCTCAAAATGCAAAAAGTTTCAACATTATATCATGCTCTGACTTTTCTGAGGAATTTTTGCAACAGCGGTAAACTTTCTGTTTTCAAACAGCAACATGTATCCTTGCAAAATAAGCATGGTAAAGGCTATCCTTGACATTTTTATTGAAACTAAAGATGCAAAAAATTATTCTAAATAACATCAAGCAAATACTAACAAAAGAAAATGACGCTCCAAGCAAAACACATATCATGTGGTGAATAAAAATATAGCTCTAAGTAAAGTTACCGATGGACGAAGACGAAAGAGGGGATGCCATCCGGGGCATCCCCAAGCTTAGGCTCTTGGTTGTCCTTGAATTTTACCTTGGGGTGCCTTAGGCATCCCCAAGCTTATGCTCTTGCCACTCCTTATTCCATAGTCCATCGAATCTTTACCCAAAACTTCACAACACAAAACTTAACAGAAAACTCGTGAGCTCCGTTAGCGAAAGAAAACAAAACACCACTTCAAGGTACTGTAATAAACTCATTCTTTATTTATATTGGTGTTAAAACTACTGTATTCCAACTTCTCTATGGTTTATAAACTATTTTACTAGCCATAGATGCATCAAAATAAGCAAACAACACACGAAAAACAGAATCTGTCAAAAACAGAACAGTCTGTAGTAATCTGTAAATAACGCAAACTTCTGGAGCCCCAAAAATTCTACCAAAATAGGAAGTCCTAGGAAATGTTTCTATTGATCTACAGCAAAAAGAATCAACGCAAAAAAACTTTTATGTGATTTACTAAATTTTTTCTCATGCGCGCAAAGTTTCTGTTTTTTCAGCAGAATCAAATTAACTATCACCATAGGTTATCCTATAGGTCTTACTTGGCACTTTATTGAAACAAAAGCTATAAAACATGATTACTACAGTAGCATAATCATGTGAACACACAAAAACAGTAAAGGTAAATATTGGGTTGTCTCCCAACAAGCGCTTTTCTTTAATGCCTTTCTAGCTAGGCATGATGATGACAATGATGCTCACATAAAAGATAAGAATTGAAACATAACGGGAGCATCATGAAGCATATGACTAGCACATTTAAGTCTAACCCACTTCCTATGCATAGGTATTTTGTGAGCAAACAACTTATGGGAACAATAATCAACTAGCATAGGAAGGCAAAACAAGCATAACTTCAAGATTTTCAACACATAGGGAGGAAACTTAATATTATTACAATTCCTACAAGCATATGTTCCTTCCTCCTAATAATATTCAGTAGCATCATGAATGAATTCAACAATATAACCAGCACATAAAGCATTCTTTTCATGATCTACAAGCATAGAAAATTTACTACTCTCCACATAAGCAAAATTCTTCTCATTCGGAATAGTGGGAGTATCATAAAAGACTCGAATACTAAAAATTGTTTCCACATTAAAAGAGTAATGTTCAGAAAAAGGATAATCATAATCATGACAAGTTTTATAAATATAATCATCACTACTTTTTATAGCATAAGTTTCATCACAATAATTATCATAAGTAGCAACTTCGTTCTCATCATAATCAATTGAAACCTCTTCCAAGATAGTGGAATCACTAAATAAAGTTGACACTCTTCCAAATCCACTTTCATATTCATCACAATAAGATTCAACATCCTACAAAATAGTGGGATCACTACTTCCTAAAGTTGACGCTCTTCCAAACCCACTTTCATCAATATAATCATCATAGGTAAGAGGCATGCTATCATCATAACAACTTTGCATATCAAAACTTGGGATGCTAAAAATATCATCTTTATTAAACGTAGCATCCCCAAGCTTGGGACAAACATTAATTTCAGCAAATATATTCTCAAATATTTCATCCTCATCAAACATAGCTTCCCCAAGCTTCGGCCCTTTCATATCATAAGCATAATCACTCTCATCATTAAAAATATTAATAGCACCAATAGTATAGCAATTATCATCATCACAATGAGTAGTAGGAGCAACATCATTTGGGAGGGATACCTTTCCACCTTTGTTGCTCCTTCTTTTCTTTTTCTTCTTCACATTATGTGTGGGTTCAACCTTCCTCTTTGAGCTCCTTATTGACGAGATTGGTTGAATAGAAAGCTCCTCCTCGTTACCTGACTCATCATAAGAAATAATAGGAGGATATTGGGAAGTCTCTTCCCTTTCATTAGTATTCTCATCATCTTCTATTTGCTTTCTTTTCTTTAGGTAATTGGCAATATAAGGATTTTCAATGCAATTCTCTGCACAAAACATATAAATCGTCTCTAGATCAAAATCAAGAAGGTTATAACGGGCAAATTCTGGAAGAAATTTAGTTAAACGTTTCATTTCTTCATAACCCATAAGTAAACTAAGTTCATTATAATGTGCAAGGTAAATCAAATCATCACAATTTTTGGACACGATTCGATCATGAAACAAATTGCATCGGAGATGTAAATGACCACTTTCATTGCAAAGTTCACAAGTACGGCCAAGGAAATATAATTTTTCAGCACTCTTATCTAGCCTTTCTTGTAACAATTTAGTTTCTACATGCTTATGCCTCTTGCAATATCTATCTTCTCTATTTGGTGTATCTATGCAAACCCAATGCTCTCCACAAAAATTGACATGCTTATAGGAGACATTTTCATCATAACTAGTGCAATCATCATTAGTACTATGGATATTCAAGGAGTTCATACTAACAACATTGCAATTATGCTCATCATTCAAAGATTTAGTACCAAGCATTTTAATGCATTCTTCTTCTAGCAATTGAGCACAATTTTCCTTTCCATCAAACTCACGAAAGATATTAAAAAGACGAAGCGTATGAGACAAACTCAATTCCATTTTTTTGTGTAGTTTTCTTTTATAAACTAAACTAGTGATAAAACAAGAAACAGAAAGATTCGATTGAAAGATCTAAAGACATACCTTCAAGCACTCACCTCCCCGGCAACGGCGCCAGAAAAGAGCTTAGTTGACGGGGTGTGAGTGCCGCTTACCTAGCCTCCCCGGCAACGGCGCCAGAAAAGAGCTTGATGTCTACTACACAACCTTCTTCTTGTAGACGTTGTTGGGCCTGCAAGTGCACAGGTTTGTAGGACATTAGCAAATTTCCCTCAAGTGTATGACCTAAGGTTTATCAATCCGTGGGAGGCGTAGGATGAAGATGGTCTCTCTCAAACAACCCTGCAACCAAATAACAGAAAGTCTCTTGTGTCCCCAACACACCCAATACAATGGTAAATTGTATAGGTGCACTAGTTCGGCGAAGAGATGGTGATACAAGTGCAATATGGATGGTAGATATAGGTTTTTGTAATCTGAAAATATAAAAACAGCAAGGTAACTAATAATAAAAGTGAGCGTAAATGATATTACAATGGTAGGAAACAAGGCCTAGGGTTCATACTTTCACTAGTGCAAGTTCTCTCAACAATAATAACATAGATAGATCATATAACAATCCCTCAACATGCAACAAAGAGTCACTCCAAAGCCACTAATAGCGGAGAACAAACGAAGAGATTATGGTAGGGTACGAAACCACCTCAAAGTTATCCATTCTGTTCTATCTATTCAAGAGTTCATAGTAAAATAACATAAAGCTATTCTTTCCGCTCAATCCATCATAGAGTTCATACTAGAATAACCCCTTAAGACACAAATAAACCAAAACCCTAATGTCACCTAGATACTCCATTGTGACCTCAAGTATCCGTGGGCATGATTATACGATATGCATCACACAATCTCAGTTTCATCTATTCAACCAACACAAAGTACTTCAAAGAGTGCCCCAAAGTTTCTACCGGAGAGTCAAGAAAATGTGTGCCAACCCCTATGCATAGGTTCATGGGCGGAACCCGCAAGTTGGTCACCAAAACATACATCAAGTGGCACGTGATATCCCATTGTCACCACAGATAAACACGGCAAGACATACATCAAGTGTTCTCAAATCATTAAAGACTCAATCTGACAAGACAACTTCAAGAGGAAAACTCAATTCATCACAAGAGAGTAGAGGGGGAGAAACATCATAAGATCCAACTATAATAGTAAAGCTCGCGATACATCAAGATCGTGTGAAGTCGAGAACACAAGAGAGAGAGAGATCAAACACATAGCTACTGGTACATACCCTCAGCCCCAAGGGTGAACTACTCCCTCCTCGTCATGGAGAGCGCCGGGATGATGAAGATTGCCACCGGTGATGGGTTCCCCCTCCGGCAGGGTGCCGGAACGGGCTCCCGAGAGGTTTTTGGTGGCTATAGAGGCTTGCGGCGGCGGAACTCCAGATCTATCTTCTCCGTGGATGTTTTTAGGGTACGTCGACTTATATAGGCGAAAGAAGTCGGTCGGGGGAGCCTCGAGGGGCCCAGGAGGCAGGGGCGCGCCCAGTAGGGGGGGCGCCCTCCACCCTCCTGGCCTCCTCGAGGATCTTCTGACGTTAACTCCAAGTCTCCCGGATCATAATCTTCCCAAAAATCACGCTGCCGAAGGTTTCATTCCGTTTGGACTCCGTTTGATATTCCTTTTCTTCGAAATACTGAAACAGGCAATAAAACAGCAATATGGGCTGGGCCTTCGGTTAATAGGTTAGTCCCAAAAGTAATATAAAAGTGTATAATAAAGCTCATAATCATTCAAAACAGATAATAAAATATCATGAATGCTTCATAAATTATAGATACATTGGAGACGTATCAGTACCCCAAAACCACATGGGTTGCTGCAAAGGTACCTTCAGTGGATCCATCTACCCTGTCTGGCTTCACTTGTGCTAACCCGATTATCATTGATGAATCATTTGATGCAAACTATAAACTGTTTAAGAATCAGAATGGTGAAGTGTTTGCCAGGTATATTGGTACTAATTGTAGGAATGGTCCACCTTTGAAGAGGATCTGGGTGCCCAAGAGTTGTCTTGAGAATTTTCAGGTGAATGCCATCATGACACCACCAGGGAAGAAGACAAACCCCAGACCAACAACTTCATATGGTCCAAAGGCTTCATACAGACAGAGGACTCACCAGAGTCATCCTAACGCCAATGTTTTGCAGGGAAATCATACTCAGACTTATAAATATGAGCGTGTTTCGTCAAACCGCTATGTTCATAAGACCAAGAACTATTCTGCTTATTCATATGAGTACTATTCACCTCCTGCAAGGCTATTTGCTAGGGCTCCAAAGCCAAAGTTCTCAGATGCTGCACTTAGACTCATTGCTTCTAAGCCACCCCTGAAAATGTGGGTGGTTAAGAAAACTTAACTCTCTTTTGCAGGGAAGGGTCTCCAGCCGGAAATCAAAGGCGTCTGATGCTTATGCTGGGGACCTAAAACATCTTGTGGAGCGCAAGAAAATGCCCAAATGGTCTTACTATGTATTTTGTTCCTGGTTGCCTTGACAGTCATCCTATCTACCCTAACCATGATCTGAACTTTCATAATCCACTCGTTCATCAAATGTTTATGCTTCACAATACCTTGGTGAAGCCTATCCCCCCAACTGCACTGTAGGGTATGACACCAAAGGCTTCATAATGGATTATGGATAGTGGATGCACTAACCACATGACTGGTGATCGAAGTCTTCTCATGGACTCAACCTTACGTCCATCTGACAAGAGTCACATCACATTTGCTGACACTGGTAAAAGCAAGGTATTGGGTCTAGGTAGAGTTGCAATCTCAAAGGATCAGCACATGGATGAAGTGATGCTTGTTGAATCCCTTGGTTTCAACTTAATGTCTGTCTCAATGCTTTGTGATTTGAACATGATTGTGATATTTGGAAAATATCGTTGCCTTGTGCTTATGGAGTCTGACAAATCTCTAGTCTTTGAAGGATATCGAAAGGACGATTTGTACATGGTAGATTTCTCAGCAGGACCACAGATGGCCGTATGTCTTCTAACAAAAGCTTCAAAATGCTGGCTCTGGCATCGTAGGCTAGGGCATGCTGGCATGAGGAACTTGTACACACTCGCGAAGAATAAACATGTCGTAGGCATCGAGGGCGTCAAGTTCAAGAAGGATCATCTGTGTGGTGCCTGCGAAGCTAGAAAGATGACAAGGGCCAAGCATCCCTCGAAGACAATCATGACGACATCTCAACCCTTCGAGCTGCTTCACATGGACTTATTTGGCCCTACTCACTACTCAACTCTCACTACCACTGCTTGCCTCTATGGCTTCGTCATTGTTGATGATTATTCAAGATACGCATGGGTGCATATAATCCTTTACAAGAATGAAGTGCAGGATGTCTTCAGACGCTTCGCTAATCATGCCATGACGAACTATGGCATCAAGATCAAGCACATCAGAAGTGACAACGGCACAGAGTTCAAGAACACCGGCCTCGACACTTATCTTGATACATTGGGCATCACTCATGAGTTCTCTGCTCCATACACACCTCAGCAAAATGGCATCATGGAGCGCAGGAACAGAACACTCATTGAGATGGCACAGATGATGCTTGATGAGTACAAGACTCCAAAGAAGTTCTGGCCTGAAGCCATTGATACTGCATGCCACGTCATCAACCGTGTTTATTTTCACAAGCTTATAAAGAAGACATCCTATGAGCTTCTAACTGGTAAGAAGCCAAACGTCAGTTACTTCAGAGTATTTGGTGCTAGGTGCTGAATCAAGGATCCACATCACACTTCAAAATTTGCATCGAAAGCACATGAAGGTTTTATGCTTGGTTACGAAAAGGATTCACACTCCTACAAAGTCTTCAACCTCTTTCACTATAAAGTGGTTGAAACTGTGGATGTGTGGTTCAATGAGACTAACGGCTCGCAAAGAGAGCACCTGCCAAATGTGCTAGATGAAGTCCCACCTAGTGAATCCATCAAGCTTATGGGAACTAGAGAAATCATACATTCAAAGGCACAAGCCGAAGAAGAACTTATCATTTCTGTGCCCAATCAACCTGAAGACACTGCTCAGCCTGAAGCCAATGCTGAAGAAGAAGACAATGGTCAGCAAGGGCAAAATCTTCGTCCAGTTCATCCTCGTGTTGCAAATGAAGTATAGATTGAGAAGATATTGATAGCATCAATGCACCTGGTACACTCACTCGTTCAAGAGCAACACAACTAGCAAATTTCTGTGGGCACTTTGCGTTTGTCTCTATATCTGAACCCAAGAGAGTTGCTGAAGCCTTCATGGAACCTGAATGGATTCAAGCTATGCAAGAAGAGCTTCAATAGTTCGAGCTGAACAATGTGTGGGAATTAGTCAAGCGTCCTAACCCATGCAAGCACAGTATCATTGGCACAAAATGGATCTATTGCAACAAACAAGATGAGCATGGACAAGTTGTCAGAAACAAGGCTCGTCTCGTTGCTCAAGGATACACTCAAGTTGAAGGGATTGAATTCGATGAAACATTTGCTCCGGTGGCTAGGCTTTATGCCATTCGCATACTGCTAGCCTATGCCAACAACATCCTTCTATATCAAATGGATGTGAAGAGTGCCTTTCTTAATGGCAAGATTGAAGAAGTGTATGTTGCACAACCACCTGGCTTTGAAGATCCAAAACATCCTGATATGGTATACAAGCTCAACAAGGCACTGTATGGCCTCAAACAAGCCCCTCGTGCTTGGTATGACACACTCAAAGACTTCCTGAAGAGCAAAGGCTTCAAACCTAGTTCCTTGGATCCCACTCTCTTCACGAAGACATATGATGGTGAACTGTTTGTGTGCCAGATCTATGTGGATGACATTATCCTCGGCTGCACTGACAAAAGATCGATACAGTGATGAGTTTGGGCACATGATGCAAGAGCAATATCAGATGTCCATGATGGGTGAGCTAAAGTTCTTCCTTGGTCTTCAAAACCGTCAGCAGAGCAACGACATCTTCATATCTCAAGAGAAATACCTCAAGGATTGCCTGAAGAAGTTTGGAATGCAAGACTATAATGGGTACACGAAGCCAATGCCAACCAAAGGTCAATTGGGTCCCGACGACAATGGTAAAGAGTTCGATCAAAAGGTATACCGCTCCATGATTGGTTCTTTACTCTATTTATGTGCATCTAGGCCAGATATCATGCTTAGCGTTTGCATGTGTGCCCAATTCCATGCGGCACCAAAGGAATCACATCACTTAGCTGTGAAGCGAATTCTTCGATATTTGGCTTACACCCCAACACTAGGATTATGGTATCCAAAGGCCTCAGAGTTTGATCTAGTTGGATTCTCAGATGCTGATTATGCTGGTGACAAGGTTGATCGCAAGTCCACATCAGGCACATGTCACTTTCTTGGACGATCTCTTGTCTGTTGGTCTTCAAAGAAGCAGAACTGCATGTCTCTCTCCACTGCTGAATCTGAATACATTGCTGCTGGATCTTGCTGCGCTCAGCTTCTATGGATGAAGCAAACACTCAAGGACTATGGCATCCATCTGAAGCAAGTGCCACTCTACTGCGACAACGAAAACGCCATCAAGATTGCCAACAACCCAGTTCAACACTCGAAGACAAAGCACATTCAGATCCGTCATCACTTTCTCAAAGATCATGTCATGAAGGAAGATATTGATATCATTCACGTCAACACTGAAGAGCAATTGGCTGATATCTTCACAAAGCCCTTGGATGAGAAAAGGTTTTGCAAGTTGCGGTGTGAGCTAAATATCTTAGAATCCTCGAATGTCTTGTGATTGGACACACATCCTGACGCTTATGCATGTTGTTGACTTAGATGTGCAACACACGAAGTAAAGTATATCTTCAATAAATGAAGACATACACTCTAAGTGTGAATACTTTAACGCGGAATTTGACTTCGGAGTGCCATGATAATTGTGCGCCGTGTCTGGGTCTAATACTTCCTATATGGTGGGTAACGCCACCACCAAATTCTTGTTTGAAGTGTTTCACTTGGCGTCTCATTTGCAAATTCTTTGCAGTTGATTTGTCTTCAACATTGATTTGACTTCTTGTTTATCTTCAGAATGTTGACTTGGTCTTATACTGATATATACATATATTTGTGTTCTGTCCTCTACAACATTCACTTATAGCTATGTCTTCATGTTTGAATCTTTTGATCTAAGTGAATGTGATCGGACCCTAACCCCTTCTACGCTTCTATCTCAGATTCTATCTATCCAAATCATATGCAGTCTATTCAAACTGTTGATTGTCTTCTCTGAGTCCTTATCAGCAGAAGACACAGAGACAAAAATTGAATCTTTTTTAATGTTGTATCCTTATTGCCTGAAACCCGTAGAAGCCGGAACGACCACCCGATAACCCAGGCATGCGTGGGAACATGGAACAACTTTCAATGTGTTGCATGCATGCCACGTGTCATTCAGATGTGAACCTTCATGTTTGAATCTTTTGATCTAAGTGAATGTGATCGGACCCTAACCCCTTCTATGCTTCTATCTCAGATTCTATCTACCCAAATCATATGCAGTCTATTGAAACTGTCGATTGTCTTCTCTGAGTCCTTATCAGCAGAAGACACAGAGATAAAAATTGAATCTGTTTTAATGCTATATCCTTATTGCCTGAAACCCGGAGAAGTCGGAACGACCACCCGACAACCCAGGCGTGCGTGGGAACATGGAACAACTTCAGATGTGAACCGCCAGGGGCACCTGCGTAATTACACTGTGCTGTCCCTTTCCTTATAAATACACAACTCACCGCGGTCACAATCTCTTCTTCCACCTCGCCACCTCGCACAAACCCTAGCACCTCCGCTAGCTCGCGACGACGCCGGAGACGAAGCGCTTAGCTGCCGCGACTTCTTCGACGCCGTCCTCACGCCGGCTGCGGACCTCGTCCACTCCGCTGCTGCCGTAGGTGTCTTCCGCCGCCAAGTTAGGGCGCGGGAGATTGAACTGCTCGGCCTCCCTCTTCGCCTCGTCTAGCAGTTCATCAAGGGTAATTAAAACTTACTTTTTACTGCCTTTTTGATCCGTCGGATCCATCCACTTCAATCAAAAGTGGTTTCTTAACTTCCAAATCTGGATCTATCTTGTTCTGTGTCTCATATCATGCCAAGTATATTCACTTATGCTTCACAACTAGTTAGATTCCTCACTTGTACCTATTCATGGATTCGTACAAATCTGGAACCAACTCTCATCGAATAAGTGAATGTCTTCGCACTATGAGGTCAATGTCTTCAAACTGATTATCTTCAAAATCTTCTGAGAATGCATATGACCTCTTCCCCTTCCCTCACACCTCTAATGCTATCACAGGTACATGTCCGTGGGAGAATCCCTTGGTTCTCATAGTCTGCATTCATTTGCAGAGTTCTTACAGCGTCACATCAACTCTCCTGAAGCCAGTTCCAGTCTGACCAGCAAGAGGAAGCCATTCACTTTGTTGAAGCCATTCAGCTTGAATATAATGGCCACTAAAAAATCAGCTAGAAAGGGCAGCATGCAGCACCATGGGGATACTGCTAAGGATTTGCCACCAGATCTATTTGAAATGTACAAGACAGATCCTGAAGAGAATTACAATCAGAGCAAGACTCGAATCCAATGGATTCGAAGATATTGGGCAGAAAAATGGTTCCAATACAGATTTGTGACTGCTGAATATGCTGAAAAGAACGCCATCAAGCGACCATGGGGAGATATTCTATACAAAAATCTTCAGCCCAAGTTCAAGTCCGAAGCCATTGCTCAAGGCTTCTATCCTTGCATGGTCTGAGGACCACAGCCGGAGAATGCGGACCCATCATCACTGCTATGGTGTCATGACGACAATCTTTTCAAGCGCAACTACCAGTTTGCCAAAGATTATGTTGTGAAGAACAAGAAAAATCTTGGCATCAACTTCAACCCTGGTCCGTCTGCTCCAAGGGTTGATGGCACACGCGATGCCAACCCCAATGTCATCGGCCCCTTTGACAACTTTGATGGTCTCCTCTCCTACATCGCTGCTCAGAGGGCCACAGTGGAGCAATCAGCTGATGACGCAGATTCTGATGAAGTGCCAGCTCCACCTAAGCCGCAGAAGCAGAAGAAATCAAAGGCTTCAAAGCCCTCTGCCGAACCAAAAGCTTCGCGTGTGAAGCCATTGGCAACTGCACCTCCTGAACTCAGTGTGCAATCTGAAGATCTTTCTCGTGTCTCCAAGAAGACGGAGAAGCCCAAGAAGAAGAAGCCCATGAAGATTTCTGGGCATGAACTCACTCCAGCTGCCGTTCTGCGGAACGAAAATGAAGCCATTGATCTGTCAAGCGACGAAGATCTTGGTGATGATGCCCTTGAGCTACTAATCAAGAGCAAGCAAGAGGCGGGGATCTTCAACGATCTGCCCCTCTTTGATGTGGATATTCTGAACAACTTCATCGATGAGTGGTTTGACAACCCGAGCCTCAGCATTGATGATCTTCAGCTCCCGGTGGACATAGGCGTCACCTTCCACGGAGCCATTGCTAATGAGCTGGCTCTGGCTCAGAAGATCGGCGAGCTGAAGAACAAAATTGATTATGAAAAGGCTCAATTTAAGAAGAACATGGCCAAGCTCAGCGTGGCTGATGTTCAAAGCTTCAAGGAAATGATGCATGTGCTCAAAGAACAGTTTCACAAGAAACGTGAAGAAGAAAAAGGTTCAAGAGAGCGGATGAAATACTTTGTAGAGAAATGTGTTCAAGCACACAATGAGGCAGAAAAGCGCAAGGCTCTTGGGCGTCCAGGAATCGACCCTAAGATGGCTGCCAAACTGAAGAAGAAGCCTACTGTGGCCCAAGCTGAAGCATCAACGCAGGAAGCACCTCGCATTGTCTTCCCTGCCAGCATGACAGGCTCGAAGCCTAAGGTCCCCATAGCAGCTTCAGAACTCAAGAAGATAAGGGTAGCTGAAGCCGAAGCCAAGAAGCGCAAGCACAAGAATGTTTCTGATGATGCTCAGGCTTCAAAGAAAGAGCGTGCTGCGGCCTCTGGACCTCTTGTTGTCGAGACCATTTCTGTTGCTCATCCTGCCTCCACCAACCAAGAGCGTCAACTTGTGATCCATGAGCTTGCTTTCACAGAGGCTCCTAAAAATGAAGAAGTACCAGCTGTTGACCCCATCACAGCTGAAGGCATTGGTTGTTAAGACAATGTTGAAGATAATGAAGTCCTTCCTCAAATCGAGCACCAACCGGTATCACGCCTGTTCTTACGAACAGCAAACTCATCAGCATTGGTCGTCCTTTGACACAAATTGCTCAGGATGATTTGTGGGCTGATTGCCCTCAACAAGACACCCCCATTGATGATGAGACACCCAGAACTCCACCACCTCAAGCCACCACTCCGGTGCTTGACGACGACAATTACATGGTGCAGACCACTCCATCACCACAGGCGTCGCCCGCTTTCTGCAGGCTTCGCAAAAGCCCTAGGACACAGGTCACCATGTCGAGCATTCCAGAAGGAGATGTGCAACAAAGCTCAGTAGCACGTCAAGTGTTCCCTGACGCCACTCCCACTATGAATGTCTCCGAGTCTGAAGCTAAATCTGCTGAAGACATTCCGGCTGCATCAGCCAAAGAAAATCAAGAACCAAGACAAGAAGAAGACAGTGTTACCACACCCCCTGCCACTGAAGAAGTCATTCTCGAGGAGAATGTGACTGTGCCCGACCCTCCTGTCATTGAAGACACGGAGGTTGAGAACACTGAGGCTGCCACCAACAATGATACTGAAGCCAATGACGCTGTCATGGCTGAAGACAATGTAGAGCCTAAAGCCAATGTTGTGCCTGAAGCTCAAGTGCAACCTGAAGCCCATGTGGATACTGATGCCAATGTTCCAGCCCCAAGGCCTCACACAATTGAACAGGCTTATAATCATGGTGAACTTGTCACAGTTCGGTGGCCCATCATGGTGCCTCCCACTTCTCCCGGACCTCAATATGACTATCATGTGGAGCAGAGGCCACAAGTTCAGAAGCCAAAGCCCAGGCTACCAAGGCTTCCAGGTACTGCTACTTCACCAGGATCCTTCAGTGTCAATAGCTTCAGAGCCCACAGCACCTTCTTCGGTAGCGCCAAGAATCCATACTCGAAGCCAAAGATCTCATCTGATCGCTTCTAGAGCTATCAGCAGCGCAGCTATTATTCATGTGTCTTATACAATCAAGAGCGAATCTTTCCTCACATGCGTCTGGATTGTGAAGCCATTGCTGGTCTGCCCTGCCTGGAAGAAGCTCTGGATTGTTTCAGAGAAGTTGATCTTCTGCCATTCGTCACGAACAAAGAGCACTGGAATGAAGAGCTCCTGCTGCAATTCTACGCCATACTTCACATTCGTGGCTACAACAGGGATCCGAAGACATGGGTCCTTGAGTGGATGTCAGGCGATGTGCACCATGAAGCCAAAGCTCAATACATTATTGAGCTTACTTCCCTGCTCACTCTAGGTGAACTCTATGAGCGTGGTTGTTAGCTACACCAAAATGAACTGCAGAGTATCTTCCAGCGGCCTGAACCAAATATGAGTCAGATGCTCAGCATGATGAAGCCATTGCCTCAAGATGCTGATTATCCCAAGGAATTCTTAGTCAAGGACCTTGAGTACCTGCCCTGCACAATCTATCATATTCTGAGGCATACTCTTTGGCCCATCAAGGGATACTCAGCTGAAGCCAAACTTGAAGGAGCCATGAATACTTTGGTGTTCTATATTCTCAATGGCATCAGATTCAATTCCCAGGATTTCTTCATCAAACAGCTCGCTACATCTGGAATTGATCTGTTTGGCTTGAAGTTTTATGCCCCATGGGTGATGCGCTTAATCAAGCTTCACTCTTCTGTCGAATATCAGCCTTCAGCGCGCAACCACCTTGTCTTTTTGCCTGAAGTTGATATGTCTGTCGAAGCCATCTACCCTGAGCCTGCCAAGGAGCCACTTTATCTTCATAATGTTGATCGCCAAAGCTTCACGCAACCAATTGAGGGAATTCTTGCTGCAACTCGAGTCTATCCTCTGGCTGGAAATATGCGTGTGCCTCATCATGCACACACCGAAGCCACTGACAGTACCATTGCACAAAGGCCTCGGAAGCGATCTCATGTACTCAATGACCGAGAGCTTCTTGTGGCCTTACATCAGAAACAGGATAGACACCATGACTAGCTAAAGCGTCAGATGCATAGCCTCTTGGTGGACGTTAATCGCATTCGCAATCTTGCCACCAAGAACACATTCGTAGCACATGAAGCCTGTCGGCGGTCTTGGAAGAGTCTTACATTACTACGCACTGAAGACGATCTTCGCGAAGATGGCTTCACAGAGCGCTTCAAATTTGATTCCACGCCTCCCCAGAATGTCGTCTTGCGTCGGACTCCTTCCATAGAAGACTCTGAGTATTCATCTTCGGCTGCAACTGTTGTTGTGAGAGTCGTCGATGAAGAAGACGATGCCACTTCACCAACCATGGCTTCGCCGCGTCTCGACACTGCACCAGGCCCCTCTGCACCACCGAACTCCAACATCAACCCTGCGCCATCATCTGCTCCTTCTGGGAACGAGTAGATGCTCTATGTCTTCAAACCTTTTTGGTCCTTATTGACAAAAGGGGGAGAAACATATGAGTTGATAGTCTTCAAGAGGGTCCATATGGGTGGTTGCTATATTTTTTGCCAAGTGGTTACAACTCTTGTTTTTGATACATTTGGTTCTTTGGGTTGTAACACTTAAACCTGATGGTCGTCTGCTACGATTTCTGCTACCCTGTGATGCGATGATAAATTCCACATGAAGTCATTCCGCAGACATCCATTTTTCATTATGCATGTCATTATCTTCATTATATCCTTATATGCATGATGAATTGTTTTCATAAGTTGAAGAGGATCTCCACAAGTAAAACCTTCCATGTGCATTTGCATTCAAGAGCAAATTACTTATATGCACATCTTCAAGGGGAGCCTTTTTGCTACTTATGAAGACAATGCCTTAAATCCTTAAACTTTCACATACTTTTATCCCCGTTGAAAACTTCAACCAGTTTGTCATCAATCACCAAAAGGGGGAGATTGTAAGTGCATCTAGTGCCACCGCTAGTTGGTTTTGGAGTATTGACGACAAACTTGGTTGAGGGACTAATGTGTTTGTGAGAATTGCAGGATAACACAGGTAGTAGTCCCTCATTGATTCGGTTTTCCTACCAGAGATGACCCCTAAAAATGTGTGAAGACATTGAAGACAATGGTGGTCTATGAAGATATTCACAATGAAGATTATGACTTGAGAAGACATTCAAGTGAAGACTATGGAGTGCGAAGACTTAGTTGTTTTGTAGTTTCCTTTTCTTCTTTGTTGAGTCATAGGAACCACCGTACTGTTAAGTGGGGTCCAAGTGAACAAAGTCAGAGTGACCGAAGTGATGCTCAATCAAATCCTATGTCTTCGAGCGAAGACAATGAGAGCGAATCTTATCCAGAGCTGGATGAGTCAGCTTTACTTGTAGCCCAAGTCAAGATGCCACGTGTGTTTGAAATCTGACCGTTGGACACGTGTCAGTTCCTTAGTGACCCAGGGTCATTTCGGACAAATCAGGTCGGGTTGCCTCCTGGCTATAAATAGCCCACCCCCTACACCATAAATTGGTGGCTGCTCAGAGTTAGTGCACGGCTTTTGTCGTTTGAGAGCAACCCACCTCCGAAGCATTTGAGAGAGAGATCCTTGCGAGGACAAAGCCCAAAACACCCAGAGTCAAAGAGTGTTAGGCATCACTGAAGTCTTTCTGTCCGCGTGACCTGAAGACTTGTTACACTTGAGGACTGTGAATCCTCCAGCCGGTTAGGCGTCGCGTTCTGAGCATCCAAGGGTCATTGTGGATTGCCGGTGAACGAAGTCTGTGAAGGTTTGGAAGTCTACCTTGAAGACTTACCAGAGTGATTGAGCGAGGACTAAGTGTCCTTAGCTCAAGGGGAATAAGGTGGAGACGCGGTCTTCTGAGTTAAATCTTAGCCTCCCTAACCAGACGTACAGTTGTCACAGCAACTGGAACTGGTCCAACAAATCCCTGTCCTCACCAAGCTACTGGTTCTATCTCTTACCTCTCTTTACTTACAGTTTGTCTTCGTGAAGTCATTGCCTGCTTGCTTGATCTGATTGACTTCATTATGTGACGACTATTGTTGCTTGGCTTCATACTATCTTCCATCCTGATCCATACTACCTAGCTGCTAATAGTCTTCGTGCTTTCACTTCATTGCTTACTTGACTATGGCTTGCCTAGTGTAGTCTACCTTCCGCTGCATATCAATAGGTTCATTTCTATTGTTTGTCTTCAAAGCCCCCGTGTTTTGAAGACTTTCATAAAAATCGCCTATTCACCCCCCTCTAGTCGATAACTAGCACTTTCAAACTCGCTAGCACACACAGTATAGATGAATACCAGAATAGCAAGTGCATCATTTATTACAATGTATGATCCAGAATGTATAAAATAAAACAATATGCATAGCACTTGGCTAGCTTTATTCAATCAAACAGCGGAAAGTAGCAGAAAATAACGATGAGTCCCATCATAGCCCACTGGCGATCCTGAGTGCAGACTCGCGACCCTAACGGTACCTTACTCTTCGTCTGAATATCCTGCAACATGAGACGTTGCAGCTATATAGGTCAACACTTTGAATGTATTGGCAAGTTACACAGGAGTAATAATAAAGCAGACCTACATGTATATGCATAGTATAACAAAAGGAAGGCTTGAGGGTTTATTTTGCAGAAAGCTGATTTTGTCCTTATAACTACCTAATAGTCAAATTTTTATTTGGTTCTTTTATTAGCAAAAGGGCCCGTGCGTTGCAACGAGACATAAATGTTTATAGCATAAGATTAGTTGTGTTAAATGCAACATATGTGCTTCACTACGGAGCAAATGGCAATTGCCATGAATTACGAATGATCGGGTCAAGTAACTGGATCACGGGACAATTCAATTCAGTTAAACCTTGACTCTTAAAATGAGCGTGATCGATGCAAAAAAAAGGCGAGGAAGACCTCCAAGTGAAGAGGCGAGGAAAGCATTGAAAGTCATAGAGCATATCTGATTCTTTTTTGTGGTATGGGTTCCTTATTCATCATAGTCATAGGCCTGAAACAATCTCTTCATTATTCATCATGAATCTGCAGCTTAATTAATTATATATGAGCTAAATATGAGATTAGTTCCATATGAACTAATACGTTGTGAAGAAAGAAATCATGTCCAAAAATTTAACAACGGGGCAGGTTTCTTGTATTTCAGTTTGTATGTGACAAGAAACAAATGAGATTGATCCTTGAATGAAAAACTGGGAATGAGCTACGCCAAGAGTACTTAGCTGATTCTGGAGTTGTTCAACAGGGAAATCCATCTCAGCAAACCTTCGGCGAAGTGCCTATACCAAAACTACATTTTTTGCGGGACTTATACCAAGATTACTGGCCACTGGAATCAAAGTATTTTTTCCTAGCTACTTTGTATCTAAATCTGTATAAAACCTAAGTTTTTGCACATGAATCATGTCACTTATACTTCTCATCATGAATTTCCCACAAAATCAAAGAAGCCAATGGTTAGTACTTATGACTACCCAGAACAAATTAATTTCCGTTAGAGAATTTAAACTATAGAAGCGAGTGGTTCCATGTCTAGGATCCGATGGGGCAGCCTCTTCCAGTTCCATGTCTTTTTTGTTTCGTCTTCCTGTACATATTCCAGGCAACTTATTGTGGGTGCTCATCATGGCAATAATTTGTACTTAGAGATGAGATGCATGCTCTCAGACTCAAAACTTTTTGATGGAAGCGGTAAATACTCTAATTTTGACAAAAAAAGATGCCATTCGTGTCTGCTGCCTTCAAACACGAATCTGAATTTAAGCATATCTACTGTTTGATCTGCAACATATAGTACATACGTACGGCCGCTCAACACTAATTCCCTTAGCCTCTCAGTCGCAGCCGCCACACTCGTCTTCAGGTCTCCTCATCCTTTGACGCCCGCCGTCG
Source organism: Triticum aestivum (assembly GCF_018294505.1). Lineage (NCBI taxonomy): Eukaryota > Viridiplantae > Streptophyta > Magnoliopsida > Poales > Poaceae > Triticum > Triticum aestivum. Next base: position 396,322,659 of record NC_057808.1, read on the forward strand.
CCATCTCTGCCTCTGCTGTGCTATCTTCACTGTTGCGGCGGAGCACGCGATGACCGAAGTGCCGGAAGCCTTCCAAGCGGTGGCTGCCAGGGCCGTGTTCTCATTGCCATCCTGTCGTGTCACCTGACCAGGAAAGACGGGCGCGCTCGGTCGTGGCTGTGCCTGACGCACGTTGTTTGAGCATGAACAAGGCGGCACCGGCAGTGTTCATGACAGACCGGGTTCGTGCTGGCATGGTCCGCCGGGGTGCTAGTAGCATAGTACATCACCATCCTGCAGTGCGCTCCACCCCTAGGATGCTATGGTGCGATCAAGAGTTCATCGTCAAGAGGGATGTTGTGGAGCCGATCTTCGCCGGTGGTGATTGTTATCCGGGTCAGGGAGTTGCGCGGGGAAGCAGGAGGCAGGAGCTTCACATGGACTTGCTGCAAGGGTCAAGCAGGCCCGGCGGTGCTGGCGCCTCGACGGCCTCTCGGCGTCGATTTCTTTGGACAAGTCCGTCTGCACCTGGCGGATCTCAGTTCTTCAAATTTTTTTGTAGATTCGATTCGATTTGTTCTCAAGGTGCGATTTGAGGAGGAATTTAATGGCAAATCAAGGGGATCCTATGGGAGTCGAAGTCTTGGCCCCGTGTTCGAGCCTTCCTCCTCGGAGGCAATTTAGGAGACAGATGGAAGGGAAGACGGGAAGGTTCCGTAGGCAAAAAGAATCGTGAGGGGAAAGGACACGTAGAAGGGGAGTCCAACGAAGAGGGTCGATGTAAGATGAAAATGAACCAGGTCGGACGGACGGACGAACATGCTTTTTTTAGGGTAAAACTATCGCCGCTTTATTACTTAAAAGAGTGCCGGAATCTCATCCCAAATAAAGTGCAAAATACAGTCTGGTGGGGCTGAGATCCACACGGCATTCAGTTCATCTCCCATACCCACCTTAGCTAATCTATCAGCAGCGGCGTTAGCACTACGGCTTACCCAAGAAACTTTAAACTCTTCGAAGTCCATCAGCTTCGTCTTAACATCTTCGACAATTGGTCCAGCGGCAGAGAGGTTTTTCTCCTGGTTATTAAGCATGGACACCACTCTTGCCGAGTCACACTCGAGATGGAGCTTTCCCGCCCCAACTTCTCTCGCCAGCTCGATCGCCTTCCTGCACGCCAAAAGTTCGACCATCTCCGGATCTGACGCCGTCGCCACAACATGACAAGATGTCGCTCGGACGCACCCATGTCATCTCGCAACACCACTCCAACGCCTCCTTTCCCCAAGTGTTTCGACGCTGACCCGTCTGTGTTGGCTTTGATCCATCCTAGGTCTGTTGGTTCACACTTTGCCCTTTCTTTTGGAGGCTTCGGTGTCACTTCCTTTGGTGGATCTCTTCCCATTCTGACATATGCAGCCACTTTATGTGATATTTCATGTGCTGCAGAAATTTTCCTTCCTTCTCTCGCATCATTGCGTGCTAGCCAAAGCCCATAAACAGCTTGTACCATGATCGACTTCTCAATATCCGGTGCGTGTGCGAACCACTCCATCAACCAATTTGCCAGCTTGCTCTGGGAGTCAATATTGCATGGTGGTTTTGCCACCAAGACTCCCAACTCCGAGCAAAGCTGCTTCCAAAAACACACCGAGTGTGAGCATCCCCAAAAACGGTGGTAACCGGTTTCTTCTCGTCCACAAGCAACGCAGAACACACCCGCTTTGATCCGTCGACGTAGCAGTTCAGCACCCGTCGCTAGTCCATTTTTCATTAGTCGCCACATATGGATTTTTGCTTTACCTGGAGCCGATGTATCCCACAAAGACAGCCAACCTTGATGAGTGAGCGAAGTCGAAGGATGTCCCGGCTGACCTCGCCTAGCAGCAATCAGGGCCATCCTCAGGTGATAAGCCGACTTCACCGTGAAGATGACATTCTTTGTGTGGTTCCACGCGATATAATCTTGACGCCCCGGCCCTCCAACAGCAATCTGCTTGATATCACTTGCATCATCATCCGAGAACATAGCTTGTAGCTTCGCATCATCCCACAATTCACCCGTGTGGTTCAACAAATCCTTCACCTTCTGCACTCCCGGAAGGAAAACTGCGCCCAGTGGCAGCAGACTCCCTTGTCTCGGGATCGAAGGATCATGGTGAATCTTTACGGACGCGCCATCTCCAATACGCCATATGATTCCTTCCCGTAGCAAGTCTCTTCCATGCAATATACTCCTAAACGTGTAGGATCCGCCTGATGGGCACGTAGCACTCATGATGGAGCTGTCACTAAAATACCTTGCTCGGAGAATTCTAGCACATAGAGACATTCGCGACTGCAAAATCCTCCAAGCCTGTTTTGCCAACAGGGCTTGGTTGAAAGCCTCCGGATCCCGGAACCCCATGCCTCCCGTCCATTTGGACTGACACATCTTATCCCAGGCAATCCAATGCACTTTCTTCTCACCATTCATTGCACCCCACCAGAATTTTGAAGAAATTGAAGTCAGGTTCCGGCACATCTTCTTCAAGAGGTGAAAACATCATAGTGAGAGTAGGTGTAGCCTGCAAAATAGATTTAACAAGCACTTCCCTGGCCTTCTTTGACATCCCATGTCCCTTCCATCCTGTTACTTTTCCCTTAGAGCATTCTGTCACATACTTGAACGTGCCATCCTTGGATCTCCCCACCACCGTAGGTAGACCTAAATATCTCTCGCTCAGAGCCTCTTGTTCAATACCTATCGCTTGCTTAAGAGCATCTTTTTGTGGCTGTCCACATCCTTTCCCGAAGAAGATGGATGACTTTTGGAGATTGATTTTTTGTCCGGACGACGCCTCGTACCTAGCCAAGATGTTCTTCAGCACATGAACATTCTCCGGAGTGCCCTGCAAGAATACAATACTATCATATGCAAATAATAGGTGCGTGACTTGGGGGCCAGTGCTCCCAAATCCGACCCCTTTAATACTGCCCTCTGTTTGTGCCCTCCTCAACATCGCTGAGAAACCTTCGACACAAAAAAGAAATAAGTACGGGGAGAGTGGATCCCCCTGTCCGAGCCCCCTTGATGGCAGAAAACCCCTAGAGAGCCCTCCATTAATCTTCACAGTAAACCGTGCGGATGTCACACATCTCATCACCATCTGAATCCATCCTTCCGCAAAACCATACTTGGCCATCATTTGTTCAAGAAACATCCATTCGACCCGATCATAGGCCTTTGTCATGTCCAACTTTACTGCACACAAAGGTTTTTTCCATTTCCGGGTTCTTATTGCGTGCACACACTCATATGCTACGATCACATTGTCCGTGATAATCCTTCCCGGTACAAAAGCGCTCTGTTCCTCTGAGATGAGAACCAGAAGGAAGACCTTAAGCCTATTTGCTAGCACTTTTGCAGCAAGCTTATAAAGTACGTTGCACAAGCTAATGGGACGAAACTGAGAAAGTAACTCCGGTGAGTTAACTTTCGGTATCATTACTATCATGGTCGCGTTGAAGGACTCCGGGGCTGCGACACCCCCAAGGAAATCTTGGACCACATGACACACATCTCCTTTCACCAGCGGCTAGTGCCGCTGATAGAATAGCGCGGGTAACCCATCCGGTCCCGGGGCCTTCGTTGGACCCATTTGAAAGAGCGCGGCTTCATCCTCCTCATATGTGACTCTCGCCGTAAGCTTGCTGTTCATCTCATCCGTCACCGCAGGCTGAATATTTTCCAGGAACTCACTCACGCCGGTCGAACCCTCTGAAGTGAACAGGGACTCGTAGAATGCCGCTGCCATCTCCCTCATCTCTTCGTCTACCATGCACCTCGAGCCATCCTCTTTCCTTAAAGCACGAACCGTGTTTTTTCTCTTTCTGTGCGAGGCTCGTCCCTGGAAGTATTTTGTGTTCTAATCGCCCGCCTTTAGCCAGACAACGCGAGACCGTTGTCTATAATAAACCTCCTCCCGCGAATAAATCTCTTTGAGCTGGCTTTTAAGGTCGCGCACCTCCAGTGAGGAGCCCGACCCCAGCGCCCTCTCCTTTGCCTCCTGTAGCTGAGCTTTTAACTTTGTGATTTGTTTCCGAATCGACCCAAAAACAACCCTGCTCCACCTTTGCATATCCCCGGATACTTGATGGATCTTGTCCCATACCGCTGCTATCCCGGAGGCCCCGTTATTCGTTGCAGCCCACGCATCCGTAACCATGCGTTCATAATCATCGTGCTTTGTCCATGCTTCCTCGAACCTGAAAGACCACGCCCCCTTTTGTCGTTGAGTTGGAGCCGTCTCCAACACATGCACAAGGAGGGCTAGATGATCGGATTCTTTCGTGATGAGGTTCTCAACATTAGTCTCTGGGAACATATCCAGAAAAGCGTCAGTGAAAGTTGCACGATCAAGCCGGACCTGCACATTAGCATCGCCATCTCTTATATTGTCCCATGTATATCTATATCCAGAGAATCCCAAGTCGGCCAAGCCGCACTCTGCTAGACAGTCTCTGAAATCTTCCATTTGCGAAAAACTCCTCAAATTGCCCCCCTGTTGGTCTGATTGGAACATCGCCTCATTGAAGTCACCCACACAGAGCCAAGGGAGATTGTCTTGACTCCGTAAAAAGCGTAAAGCATCCCATGATTTCTTCCTTTTCTCCGTGTCGGGTTCCCCGTAGAATCCAGTGATCCTAACGGTTTTACCATCCAGAACCACCTCTGCATCCAGAAAATATTGGCACCAAGGCCTAATCGTTACCTGCGCATGTTCCCTCCACCACATTGTGAGGCCGCCACTTCTGCCCACAGAACTAACTGCTACGCCACTCCTGAAACCCATACTCCACTTCAACTTCTCCATAGCCATTGCACTTTTCTTCGTTTCACTCAAAAAGACCACCGCTGGGTTGTGGGACCTAATCAGGTCATGAAGTTCGCCAACTGTCGAGTCCAACCCCAATCCTCGACAGTTCCAAGCAAGGACATTCATTGCTCCCGGCGGACCCGCGAGTCGGGGTCCGCCGATTTACTCTTGTTGTTGTCAGAGATGCGGTCAAACACCGAGGACGTTTTCTGCCTCGTATCACGAATGAACACATCCGTATTGCCTCTCCTACCCGGGTCACCCTTCGCCACCCAAACCTGTCTTGGTCTCCTCTTCCTTCCTTCCCCTTCATGGTCTGCATGGAAGTCCTCCCTCTGCCTCTCCTCAAAATCCCTCCTCGGCTTCCTGATATAGCGTCCTCTTGATCTTCCATGCATCCCATGCATATCGGGTTGACCGAGTGGACAAACCCGACCCGCCTGCATGGGACGCTGCATGTACTCCGGCAATTTATCCTTCCCCTTCCTCTTTCTGCATTCCCATTATCAATGCCTTTCCTTTGAGAGTACTGATCCATGAGCTTTGTTCGAAGGTCATTCTCACGCCTGGATTCCAGCTCGTCCCTAAGATCCCCATCTCGCGCCCTTCCATAGCTGGACATGTCCCTTCGAGGGCTCTCAGCCTCCTCCCCATACTGGCACTGCCTATCGCCAGTGCGATTTTCAGCAGAACGGGAGAACTCTGAGCCCAGGTTCCTCTTGGTAGGATGATCTCTCACTCCGGGTTGTTGATCTCCTCCATCAGATGCTTCCCCAACGCGCGAGCTACCCCTGCTGTTGCCACTGCTAGCCGCTGCGCTTGCTCCACCATCCTTGATTGTCACGTCTCTACCAGATTCAGACGGTAGCCAACTACCCCATTGAGCTGCAGGTTCCACGGGGGGTTCGCAAACACCATTCACATGAACCAATCTTCCACAGTCGAAACAAAAATGAGGAATCTTCTCATACGTAAACTCAAACCAAGTCCTCTCCTGATCATCAGTCTTTTTTTTTCAGAAAGAAGCCCCTAACCAGTGGATCAAACACAGATATCTTCGTTCGAACCCGAAGTTGGTTCCCACGCGCAACTCCCTCCCTATCCACATCAACTTTAATGGTTTCACCCAGCCAATTGCCAAGCGCCCTCCCAAACACCTCCGTCCTCTTATCCGGTGGCAGATCAGACACCCTAACCCATACATCTACTTTGTCAAAAACCATCTCCGAGGGTCTCTTGTCTCCTTCATAATCCTTCATCACCAGAACAGCAAAATCATATTGCCATGGCCCATTGTTGAGGACATGTCTCCAGTCACCTTCGCTCCCGAATTGAACAGAGATTATTTTCGGGCCAATCTCTCTGATCTTCGCTTCTCGATGCAACCCCCAGGCCCTAGGCATAGTTTTCTCTAACACTGACATCTTCAGCGGCCGTGGCGAGCAAACCTTTCCCACCGCCGCCCACCTGTTACGTTTTTTGGGCGTTTGGGGTTGGATCTTCGAACACAAGTCCCCCTTCCTCCTTCTCCATTAGAGCCATCCCGCCCAGTCTTGCCGAAAGGCTCGCCGACGGATCTGGCGTCTTGCACACCAGAGGTGACGCAGATTCCCCTAGATCAGCAGATCCGGCCTCCTTCCTCTCCGGCGTAGTCGCCGTCGACCTCACGGGTGGCCGTCATGGATTTCCTTGGGGTAGCCGTCGCCGTCCTTCCATCTACACCTCCCGCCATCAGCACCGCTGCAGGGCGGGCTTGCAGGTCCACCAGCCCGTGCCCAGGAGAGCGCCGTTGCTACCCTGGATCACCGCCGGAATCACACCACCCCCGTGTTGGGGAACGTTGCAGAAAATAAAAAATTTCTACGCTTCACCAAGATCAATCTATGTAGTCATCTAGCAACGATAGAGAGGAGTGCATCTACATACCCTTGTAGATTGCGAGCGGAAGCGTTCAAGAGAACGGGGTTGAGGGAGTCGTACTCGTCGTGATCCAAATCACCGATGATCCTAGCGCCGAACGGACGACACCTCTGTGTTCAACACACGTACGGAGCGGTGACGTCTCCTCCTTCTTGATCCAGGAAGGGGGAAGGAGAGGTTGAGGAAGAGAACTCCAACAGCAGCACGACGGCGTGGTGGTGATGGAGTGGCCGTACTCCGACAGGGCTTCGCCAAGCTCTTAATCGGAGGAGGAGAGGTGTTGGGGAGGGGAGGGGCTGCGCCTTGGATGTGGTCTGCAGCCCTCCCCTCGCCCCTCTATTTATAGGGGAAGGGGGAAGGGGGCCGGCCCCCTCTAGATGAGATCTAGAGGGGGGCGGCGGCCAAGGGGAGGGGGCTCCCCCCAAGCAAGGGGGCGCCCCCTTAGGGTTTCCCCAAGCCCTAGGCGCATGGGCCCTAGGGGGGTGTGGCGCCCCAGCCCACTTTGGGCTGGTTCCTTTCCTCCTACAGCCCACAAGGCCCTCCGGGAGAGGTGGCCCCTCCCGGTGGACCCCAGAACCCCTCCGGTGGCCCCGGTACAATACCGATATGCCCCCGAACCTTTCTGGTGACCGTATGACAACTTCCCATATATAAATCTCCACCTCCGGACTATTCCAGAACTCCTCGTGACGTCCGGGATCTTAACCGGGACTCCAAACAACATTCGGTAATCACATACAAGTCTTCCTAATAACCCTAGCGTCACCGAACCTTAAGTGTGTAGACCCTACGGGTTCGGGAGACACGCAAACATGACCGAGATGACTCTCCGGCCAATAACCAACAGCGGGATCTGGATACCCATGTTGGCTCCCACATGCTCCACGATGATCTCATCGAATGAACCACGATGTCGAGGATTCAAGTAATCCCGTATACAATTCCCTTTGTCAATCGGTACGTTACTTGCCCGAGATTCGATCGTCGGTATCCCAATACCTTGTTCACTCTCGTTACTGGCAAGTCACTTTACTCGTACCGTAATGCATGATCCCGTGACCAACCAATTAGTCACTTTGAGCTCATTATGATGATGCATTACCGAGTGGGCCCAGAGATACCTCTCCGTCATACGGAGTGACAAATCCCAGTCTCGATCCGTGTCAACCCAACAGACACTTTCGGAGATACCTGTAGTATACTTTTATACCACCCAGTTACGTTGTGACGTTTGGTATACCCAAAGCACTCCTACGGCATCCGGAAGTTACACGATCTCATGGTCTAAGGAAATGATACTTGACATTAGAAAAGCTCTAGCAAACGAACTACACGATCTTGTGCTATGCTTAGGATTGGGTCTTGTCCATCACATCATTCTCCTAATGATGTGATCCCGTTATCAATGACATCCAATGTCCATGGTCAGGAAACCGTGACCATCTATTGATAAACGAGCTAGTCAACTAGAGGCTCACTAGGGACATGTTGTGGTCTACGTACTCACACATGTATTACGATTTCCGGATAACACAATTATAGCATGAATAATAGACAATTATCATGAACGAGGAAATATAATAATAACCATTTTATTATTGCCTCTAGGGCATATTTCCAACAGTCTCCCACTTGCACTAGATTCAATAATCTAGTTACATTGTGATGAATCGAACACCCATAGAGTTCTGGTGTTGATCATGTTTTGCTCGCGGAAGAGGTTTAGTCAACGGATCTGCTACATTCAGATCCGTATGCACTTTGCAAATATCTATGTCTCCATCTTGAACATTTTCACGAATGGAGTTGAAGCGACGCTTGATGTGCCTGGTCTTCTTGTGAAACCTGGGCTCCTTGGCAAGGGCAATAGCTCCAGTGTTGTCACAGAAGAGGGTGATTGGCCCCGACGCATTGGGTATGACTCCTAGGTCAGTGATGAACTCCTTCATCCAGATTGCTTCATGCGCTGCCTCCGAGGCTGCCATGTACTCCGCTTCACATGTAGATCCTGCCACGACGCTTTGCTTGCAACTGCACCAGCTGACTGCCCCACCATTCAAAATAAACACGTATCCGGTTTCGTACTTAGAGTCATCCAGATCTGTGTCGAAGCTAGCGCCGACGTAACCCTTTACGACGAGCTCTTCGTCAGCTCCATATACGAGAAACATATCCTTAGTTCTTTTCATGCACTCAGGATATTCTTGACCGCTGTCCAGTGTTCCATGCCAGGATTACTTTGGTACCTTCCTACCAAACTTACGGCAAGGTTTACATCAGGTCTGGTACACAGCATGGCATACATGATAGACCCTATGGCTGAGGCATAGGGGACGACACTCAACTTTTCTCTATCTTCTGTCGTGGTCGGACATTGAGCCGAGCTCAATTTCACACCTTGCAACACAGGCAAGAACCCCTTCTTGGACTGATCCATATTGAACTTCTTCAATATCTTATCAAGGTATGTGCTTTGTGAAAGACCTATGCGGCGTCTCGATCTATCTCTATAGATCTTGATGCCTAATATGTAAGCAGCTTCTCCAAGGTCCATCATTGAAAAACACTTGTTCAAGTAGGCCTTAATGCTGTCCAAAAGTTCTATATCATTTCCCATCAAAAGTATGTCATCCACATATAATATGAGAAATGCTACAGAGCTCCCACTCACTTTCTTGTAAACGCAGGCTTCTCCATAAGTCTGCATGAACCCAAACGCTTTTATCATTTCATTAAAGCGAATGTTCCAACTCCGAGATGCTTGCACCAGCCCATAGACGGAGCGCTGGAGCTTGCATACCTTGTTGGCATTCTTAGGATCGACAAAACCTTCCGGCTGCATCATATACAGTTCTTCCTTAAGAAGGCCGTTAAGGAATGCCGTTTTGACGTCCATTTGCCATATCTCATGATCATAGTATGCGGCAATTGCTAACATGATTCGGACGGACTTCAGATTCGCTACGGGAGAGAAGGTCTCATCGTAGTCAACTCCTTGAACTTATCGATAACCCTTAGCGACAAGTCGAGCTTTATAGATGGTAACATTACCATCCGCGTCCGTCTTCTTCTTAAAGATCCATTTGTTTTCTATCGCTCGCCGATCATCGGGCAAGTCTGTCAAAGTCCATACTTTGTTTTCATACATGGATCCTATCTCGGATTGCATGGCTTCAAGCCATTTGTTGGGATCTGGGCCCGCCATTGCTTCTTCATAGTTCGAAGGTTCACCGTTGTCTAACAACATGATTTCCAGGACAGGGTTGCCATACCACTCTGGTGTGGAACGTGTCCTCGTGGACCTACGAAGTTCAGTAGTAACTTGCTCCGAAGTACCTTGATCATCACCATTAATTTCCTCTCTAGTCGGTGCAGGCACCACAGGAACATCTTCCTGAGCTGCGCTACTTTCCGGTTCAAGAGGTAGTACTTCATCAAGTTCCACTTTCCTCCCACTTCTTTCGAGAGAAACTCTTTCTCCAGAAAGGACCCGTTCTTGGCAACAAAGATCTTGCCTTCGGATCTGAGGTAGAAGGTATACCCAATGGTTTCCTTAGGGTATCCTATGAAGACGCATTTTTCTGACTTGGGTTCGAGCTTTTCAGGTTGAAGTTTCTTAACACAAGCATCGCATCCCCAAACTTTTAGAAACGACAGCTTAGGTTTCTTCCCAAACCATAATTCATACGGTGTCGTCTCAACGGATTTAGACGGTGCCCTATTTAAAGTGAATGTAGCTGTCTCTAGAGCGTATCCCCAAAATGATAGCGGTAAATCGGTGAGTGACATCATAGATCGCACCATATCCAATAGAATGCGATTACGACGTTCGGACACACCGTTACGCTCAGGTGTTCCAGGCGGCGTGAGTTGTGAAACGATTCCACATTTCCTTAAGTGCGTACCAAATTCGTGACTTAAATATTCTCCCCCACGATCTGATCGTAAGAACTTTATCTTTCGGCCCATCCCGCGCGCTCTTCACTCAATTTCCCTGCTATATATACACTGCGAGTGAAGCCCAGAGTTAGGATTTACCGCGAGCTTCCTTCCGGTGGAATCGATCCCGGATGCTTAAAAAGAAAAAAAAAATTGATTCGATCTCGAATCGCAGGCCGCAGCTCGACCTCGGCGGCAAAGCCCTCGCCCGAGACTCCCGGCTCCGGCCGCATAGGCGACGACGGTATGGGCGACGGCGAAGCAGGAGGTGGAGGGCGTCCTTACGGCGAGCGGCCCAGGCAGCAGCGCGCATCCGCGCTGCCTGCAGCAGAGGCAGGTGGCGGCCGCAAGCGCCGGCGAGGCGGTGACTCCGGCGCGACGACTTCGCTGGGCCTGGGCGGCCGCTCCGGCGAAGCAGAGACTCCAGCAGGCCTCGGATCGAGCTCGGAGGCGTCGGCGCTAGCAGGCGGAACACGGATAGGTTCGGTGCCGTCTGCCCGTTGCTCAATTTTGTTCATTTTTTTTTTCATATTATATCATATCTTTCTTTGTGATGCTCATTATATTCGTGTATGCGAAAATTTCTAATCACATCTACGACTTGCCCATGCTTCGACAAGTTCCTAGGACCGCCGCTGATATGTCCCTCCGCTCATTGTGGTGTGTTTGCTGCAGATGGATCGATTTCTTCATCAGTGGATAAAAGAAGCAGCTCACCCTGCCGGCCGGATGATGATTCTCACTGTGGCAACAAAATAACATATTCTGGACCAGACCTTCCGGAGGTATATTCTCATAATGGAGGACTTGTATTGCAAGTGAAAAATATCAGCAGAATGGCTAAATCAAAATTTATGAACCTATCTTTCACTGCTGCAAGCTTTGCTTTGTTCTGCTGCAGCTAACTCTCGAGCAGAAAATTGCTCCAGGAGTTCTAGATCCACCGTGGTCTTGATACGTACTAGACTTTTTTTTGCGGGGGGATACGTACTAGACTTCCTATAACTCTTTTCAGCTGTGTCATTTGTTTTATTTGCCGCGATTGCTCGTCTTCCTTTCTGTTTATGCCTACAAGAACCAGTTGCAGATTGTCGTTAGCCTTGGCTAATTTTAGATTATGCCATCCTTTCCCGCTTAAATCCAACATTTACAAATCTAGTATTGTACATTATTGTTCCGTATTATGAGTGCTTCCTTGGTACATTTTCACTGAAATTCTAATGATATTTTTCTATTTTTGCATGCAGGACATCTTTTTTTTTGAATTTTCGGGGGGGGGGGGGAGCAAGGCAACATGCATCAGGCAGCTCGAGGATTTGCCAGGCAGTTCAGCCACGCATCAGACGCCTGCTTCAGAGCAACAGGTGGACGCACCCGCCAAAGCACGGCGTCTTCCCTACATAAGTGCAGTAGTCGGGGGAGCGATGGGCGCAAACCCTGAAAGACCACCGCGTTGCGGTGCTTCCAAAGTTGCTAACAACAAAGAAGGAGGAAGGTCGAGCCCGTCCGCGCCGGCACCGAGCTAGGGGGGGGACATAGTGTGCAGCAGCTCAATGGACGAGACCGCCAAGGCGACTCCCACCGTAGACCAGAAGCCCTGAGCAAAGGGGCAGCCGAAGATGAGATGCTCCGCCGTCTCCATGGGCGCCGAGCAGATGGGGCAGCCAGCCCCAGCCGCCTCCACAATGTGCTTCCGCAGGAGAACGTCTCTCGTCTGGATCCGAGCCTGGACCAAGGGCCAGGCGAAGAAGCGGACTCGACTTGGAGCGTAGTTCTTCCAGACAAAGTCGGCGTACGGCGCAAGCACCCCACCAAAGTGGCAAAGTTGGTAGAGGCCAGCAGAGGAGAGCCCGGCACCCTTGGCACAGCCTAGGCAGAGAGTCCGAACATCCGGCTCCGCTGTGAGGACCAGCGCCCGGACGATGGGGAGGAGCACCTCGCACTCCCGGGTGCCCGCATGGTTCAGGCGGGGGACGAGGACCCCAGCTAGCCCGTGCTGAACGACGTGAGCAACCGAGACCGCAGGCATGGTGGTGTGGGAGAAAAGGGAGCTCATCTGGACGGAGAGGGCACCGCCGGGCAACCAAGAATCCAGCCAGAACGCCGTAGTGCGTCCGTCACCGACGGAGACACTGGCGACCGCCCTGTACACAGGCATAAGCTTGGCCAGGGAAGCCCAGTGCGGTCCGGGGAGCGACACCGCCGCTGCCGAGGTCAGCAGCGAGCGTCCCAGTTCACCCCAAACCCAGCGAGCCCATGGCGCATCCTGGCGCGAGTGTAGACGGTGAAGGAGCTTCAGCAGGAGGCACCGGTTCTGGACCGGGAGGGCGCGCACCCCCAACCCTCCCTCGTCCTTGGGACGGACGACGCGATCCCAAGCCACGAGACACTAGGCCCCCGAGGCCTTGTCCGTCGCGGTCCAGAGGAAGGAGCGGCGCAGGGCGTCGATCGCTCGGAGGACAGAGGGCGGGACCTCCATCGCAGACATGGCATACGTGGGTAGAGCGTCCAGCACGGCGTTGAGCAGCACCAGGCGCCCCCCGAAGGACAGAAGCTGAGCGCGCCAACCGGAGAGATAGCGCTCAGCTTTGGCAATGAGCGGGAGGAAGTCGTCCATGGAGAGCTTGCGGTTGGAGAGCGGCATGCCGAGGTAGATTTGAGGGAAGCCCCCAACACAGCAGCCCAACACATGGACCAACTCGCGAAGATCATCCTCGGGGACATGAATGGGCGCGACGGTGCTTTTGCAGGACATCTGGCGTCATATACATTTCCTACTGCCAATGCAAGATGCTGCCCGTGCTGCCTGTGTGTCTCACTCCTTTCTATGCTCCTGGAGATGCTATCCCAATCTTATCTTCACGGAAGAAACAATGTGCTCCAAAGAAAATTTACGTAAGAGAACAGTGGGATCAAATGGTATACAAGACTACAACAACAATATCCACCGTGTTTTAACAAACCACTCAGGCGCTGGCGTGAGGAAATTCAGGCTTGAATATCATGTTCCTTATGATGCAAAATCATATCACCGTCTCAGTAGTTGGCTTCAGATTGCTGTCACACCAAGTATTGAAGAACTCAACCTTGTAGTATGGCCCAAAGAGGCAACATTTATTTCGCAAAAAAGAAAGAAAAAGGCAACGTTTAACTTTCCAATCACACTTCTGTCTGACCTGTGTAAAGGCTCAATTCAGCATCTTCACCTTACCAATGTGGACCTGCATCCAACATTTCAACTTGGTTTGAGAACCCTGAAATCGCTGCATCTGCATGGCGTGAATATTACGGGGGACGAGTTAGGGTGCCTTCTATCTAATTCCTTTGCTTTGGCACACTTGAGACTTCAATATTGTCATGATCTCATTCGCCTGGAGATACCTTGTCTGCTGCAGCGGCTCAGGTACCTGGAGGTGCTTGAATGTAGCCTTCAGGTGTTAGAGATCAATGCCCCAAATATCTCAAGATCCCGCTTAATAGATTTTAATGTGCAACTCTCGCTTGGAAAGTCACGAAAGATGAAGTACCTGATGTTGAACAGTAGCTGTGTCATCAGTTATGCTATTGACAACCTTCCTTCCTGTGTGCCAAAAGTTGAGACTCTCACCATACATTCTAGTTATGAGGTATTCTCTCACAGTTAAGTTGGTAAGTGATATAAGAGTAGCCATATCTCGGAAGTAATTAACCTGAGTCATCTTTATGCAGATAATTAATGCACCAGTGGCATCTAGCAAATTTCGCCACCTCAAGATCTTGAATATTTATCTTGCGGGACTCCATTCTCATCGGGACTATGATTATTTATCCTTAGTTTCTTTTTTTGACGCTTCTCCTTTGTTGGAAAAGTTTGTCTTGTCTGTAAGTCACTGTTCACCCTGCAAAGATTATCTAATTGCCATGTTTGAATCATGAATATAAATGTCTCGGCCTTTGATCTTCAGGTATCACGAGTGCAGTCCAAGTATGACTGGTTTGAGGGGGATCCCTCATCTCTGAGACAAATGTCAGAACACCGCCATCGCAACCTCAAGAGTGTGAAGATCAGCAGTTTCTGCCCCCAAAAAAGCATGGTTGAGCTAGCACGTCATATTCTTGAGAATGCAACATCGCTCGAGTGCTTTACATTGGACACCACTCCTGCTAGTTACCGATGTTCTGGCGATATACTGGACAGGAAATGCCCTCCACTGGAAACTGAATGTATAAGGGATGCACATAAATCACTCTTGGCTGTGAGAGCATACATCGACGGGAAAGTTCCCTCTACAGTCAAGTTAACCCTACCAGGGCCTTGCAACCGGTGTTATGCTCTGTGAAATTCAGACGTCAAATCATCGTGCTTATCCTATGTTAAATTATGTAAGTTTAGCTGTGTTGTGCTTTGCGTTTTAAGTTCGTATATATAGCTGTCTAGTGTTTGGGTCCGTGATAGTACTTTCTTTAAACTTATCAGCAGACAATCCAATTTATGTAATATTACTGAATTCACAGCCCTTGCTGTGGATTGAGTTTTTTTTTTTTGCTTGAAGTCATGCCGAAAAGTTGTATGCGATAATGTAAACTAGGTTGTGATGAAGAAACTCTGGCAAATGCTTAACTGTTCAACAATGCTGAATCTGCAACGACCATGCGGTCTTGGTGGAATGAGCTCACCTGCCCCTTGGTCCCCAATTCTGTATCTGCGGCCATCTACAGTTGCTGGAACCTTTGGAAGGAACAGAACAGAAGAGTCTTCGATTCAATCTCTACGGATGAAGCTGGCGTTGTGCATCTTAGGCATTTCTAACCGATCCCCTAAAAATAGCGGAGTATCCGTCCTAGTAAATCTTAGTGGAGTAAAAACGTAAATTTGCATAAATTCAATCTAATTTCAACCGAAATTTGCATGCATTTAACATAAGTTTAACATAGATAGTCTTTACAAGCCAAATTAAACATAGTTCAACATAAATTTGAACTTAACTAAACTACACTAAAAACTACTCAAATTCAACGGTCGAAGTGGAGGTCGAGCCAATCCTTCCTCGTCAGGCCACCCTTGGTGAGAGCTGGGTCCGGGCCGGTGCCATCGTCGTCGTCGCCGATTGACGGCGAATATCACCCGCTCCGGGTGCTGCCAGCGGAGGTCCTCCATGTACGCCTCATCGGCGGCCTCCGCCTCGAGGCGCTCCCTCGCCTCTCGGTCCTGCCGTGCCATCGCCGTGCTAACCACCCTCGGCTTTGGCGGGACGAGGTGGATCAGTGCTGTCCCGAAGGGGAAGTTTAGCCGGGCGGCGGCGCCGTGGTACCGAACGTACTCCATGGCCGCGAGCTCTGCCGTGTGGAACAACCCGATCCACTTCCGCTGGTGGGTCTCCCGGTCAGTGATCTCTGCCACCCATGTCCCCCACGAGCGCAGCCGAACTCTGAGGTAGGTCCTCGTTAGCGGCCGCGGCAGAGAGAGCTCCGGGAAATCCTCGAATCGGGTTGGAGCGGGCGGATCGGGCGAGCGGTGGCTCGAGGATGCGCTGGCAGACGAGGACCGCGGGCGTGGCGGTGCGGATCCACGCTGCGGATCGGCGGCGGGGACCTCCGGCCACCGCGTCCGGCCATTGGGAGGAGAGGGAGCGGCGGGGAAGGGCAGGGGACATGCCAACAACGGGGCGAGGGGGAGAAGAGGAGGCAGAGGAGAGAAAGATAGAGAGAGAGAGAAGTTTTACTCAGCTGCCGAGCAGTGGAGTGAAAATAGAAAGATTTGCAGCGGCCGAGTAATTTTTTTTACTCCACTAACATGTATTGAGAATCGGTTAGGTCCCGGTTAGAGAGGAGTAAAACCGCATTTTTACTCCTCTAACCGGTTATAAGTGATCGGTTAGAAATGCCCTTGTCAAGCAATACCTCCTCCAGCCTATTTCTAAAGACGGCCCTGGTTAATGCCATGTTGAAATAAAGAACGTTGACCTATTGTATTCTTTATTTAATCATGGTTATCGGATTAGAGGCGTGCAATATTTTTTTCTCCCGTTGTAATGCACGGGCTTTTTTGCAAATAAAAGAAAATCTTACATCCTAACGGAACGGGTCTTGATGTGGGAGGGAGCGAAGCGTTTTCTGGTCCAGTTTGTCTAATTCACATCTAGATGTTTCTAAGGATGTCACATCTAAGCTCCCATGAATAACACAGCAACAAGGAACAAAAAAAACCTGGAACGAAAAAAAAATAGACCCCAAACATAGTGGACACAAGGTTAGATGTGATATAATTATGTCATTTCTAGATGTGTCCTAGACAGACCCTGGTCTTATAAGCTGTACAGCCTTCACGTTGGTTGGTTTATTACTACCGTGATTCGTCTCCGCTGGAGTAGCAGTTAGCCCTGGCCGGCGGCGCCACCAAATACAGATCGAGATCGAGATCGAGTGAGAAAGAGGAGCGCCTTCATGGAGCGGGAGCGCCAGATCCAAGCCCATGGTAAGACCGCCTCTGAGCCCCTTCGGCGTATCTGCTCCAATTCATCCGCTGTGATGGGATCCGATTGTGTTAGATTTGAAGGAAAACCGACGAGACTTGGGCGCAATTGCATCGTTTCCCTAACATAGCACACCTCAGTTTGAGTCTGCTTCTGAACTCGTTGGTTCCTACTAATGATTACTGCGTAACACTGATGTGCTGCAGATGGTCGAACTATTGCTGCATTAACTAAGGCTTTGTTCGGTTAATCCTCCTTCCAAGGGGATTGGAGAGGATTGGAGGGGATTTTGGCTTATAGGGGATTCAATCCACCTCAATCCCTGCCAATCCCCTTCAAATCCACCTCAAACCGAACAAAGCCTAAAAGAGAAAGCTCACCCCACCGACGGGTTGATGATTCTGAAGGCAGCAAAAGGATAAGATGTTCATTGTCAGACCTTCCAGAGGTACGTCTCTCAGTTGCGGCAGTGGGAAACTATTGTTGCAAGCACAATACCAGCATAACAGGACTTAGCAATTTATTCTCCAGTTGCTGCAATATCCTATAGTCCTCTCAGGGGTGTCACATAGGTCCCCGAACTATGAAAATCATCATCCAGGGCCTCAAAGTGCAATAGCAGAATAGACTCCCTAGAACTCTTTGCCGTGCGAGCTGTGTCATTTGTTTTATTTTGCCATGAACTCGTACTTCTCATCGTTTTTCCTCTTGTTTATGCCTACAAGAACATTTTGCAACTTGTTCCTAACCTTAGCTGCATCTTGCTTATGCCTAAAACCAACATGTAGAAAGGAAGTTTTGTACGGGGCACTTGGTACTTTTGCCTCTGCAATTCTCATGATGAACTTTTCTACTTGTGCACGCAGGACATCTGGCATCATATACATTCCCTACTGCCAATGCAAGATGCTGCCCGTACCGCGTGTGTTTCTCACTTCTTTCTGCGCTCCTGGAGATCCCATCCCAATCTCACCTTCACGAATGAAATGATGTGCTGTAAAAGAAATCTAAAAACAGCGGGACCGGATATTATTAGAGACCACAACAACAAAATTGACCGTGCTCTAATGAAACACTCAGGCACTGGCGTGAAGAAATTCAGGCTTGAATACTTTGTTCCTTGTAATGCAGAACCATATCATCATCTCAATAGTTGGCTTCAGATTGCTGTTACACCAATGATTCAAGAACTCAACCTTGTAGTATGGCGGAAAGAGGAAATGTTTGGTTTGCAAAAAAGAAACAAAAAGCCAACGTTTAGCTTCCCATGCACACTTCTATCTGACAGGTGCCGAGACTCGATTCAGAATATCCGCCTTGCCAATTGTGTATTACGTCCCACGTGTCAACTTGGCTTGCCAAGCTTGAAAACGCTTGATCTGCATAATGTGTATATTACAGGGGATGAGTTAGGGTGCCTTCTCTCCAATTCCTTCGCTTTGGAACAGTTGAAGCTTGTATTCTGTCATGATATAATTCACCTCGAGATACCTTGCCTGCTGCAGCGTTTCAGTTTCTTGGAGGTGCTTGCATGCTCGAGCCTTGAAGTGATTCAGAATAAAGCTCCAAATCTCTCCAGATTTTGGTTTACAGGTAATCAAGTGCAAATCTCACTTGGAGATTCCCTGAACGTGAAGAACCTGAAGTTGGACCATAGCTGTTCCATCAGTTATGCTATTGACACCCTTCCTTCCGGTGTGCCCAACCTTGAGACACTAACCATAAATTCCACTCGTGAGGTATCCTCTTACTCTTAAGTTGGTGAGTGTCATTATAAAAAATATCCATATCTTCGAATAATTAACCTGACACATATTTATGCAGATAGCCAATGCACCAATGGCATCTAGCAAATTCCTCCACCTCAAGGTCTTGTGTATTAATATTTTTGGAAGCAATTTCCACCGGGACTACGATTATTTATCGTTTGTTTCTTTTTTTGATGCTTCTCCTTCCCTGGAGACTTTTCGCTTATATGTAAGTCCTGTTCACCCTTTCCTAAGAAAATACACTGTTCATCTTGCAAAGATTATCTAATAACCATGTTTTGAATGATCAATTTCAATATCTTGGCCTTTTACCTTCAGGTAGGTAGGCAGTTCAACTATGACTCGTTTGAGGGAGATTCCTCATCCCTGAGGCGAATTCCAGAACACCGCCATGGCAACCTCAAGAGTGTGAAGATCACCGGTTTCTGCCCCCAAAAGAGCATGCTTGAGCTAACACGTGATATTCTTCAGAATGCAGCATCACTTGAGCGCCTTACATTGGACGCTAGTCCTGTAAATTACCGGTGTTCTGGTAATATACTGGGCAGCAAATGCTTTCCAATGCAAACTGCATATATAAGGGAGGCACATAAATCAATCTTGGCTGTGAGAACATACATTGAGAGCAAAGTTCCCTCTAAAGTCAAGTTAAATGTTCTGGAGCCTTGCAGCCGGTGTCACCCTTTGTGAAAATTTCAGGTGGCAAACCATTGTAGTTACTCAGGTGGCAAACCATTGTAGTCACGCTTTATGAGTCTTTTAGTATGGCAAATCTCTATCAGTTCTAGTTCATATTAGTGGTTTTGTCAGTAGAAAACTGTTTCGTCGGTTCTGGATCCTCTATGGACGAGACTTCCTACTGCTATTTCAAATTAAATGTGCTGGGCCCTTGCAACCGGTGTCATGCTCTATAAATGTCAAACTATTGTAGTTACCCATGTTCAGTTCTGCAGTTTTAGTTGTGCTGTGCTTTACTTCTCAAGTTACCAGAGGTGTTTGGTGTTCGCGGTTTATGATAGTACTCCCTTCGCAAAGAAATACAAAAGCGTTTAGATCATTAAAGTAGTGATCTATACGTTCTTATAGTTCTTCACGGAGTACATTCTACATTTATTCGTAGTAGACTGTCCAATGTACGTCATATTGCTGGGTACACTGCCATTGATCATTGCTGGCAAGTTTGTTCGTTTAACCTTCTGGTAAGTTTGTTTCTTGAAGATAAAGTTTGAGGCAATCAACAAAACAATCTGCTTTCTTCTAGCACAGTTCCTACATACATATGGGTCACACAGATGTCAACATTTTACTAACAGTTTTGCTAAATCACATCTAGGCCCTATGTCATTAATTTTATGCTAAGAGTCGTGCAAGCATTTTCTTTTGTCTTTTTTCTTTTTCTTTCTAGTTTGATTGAGTCATTTAGAAGTGCAATAAGTAGGGCATATCTAGATGTGCCTAGACATACCCTTACGAATGTGTAGCTACCTAATTACTGTGTAACAATCGAAGCAGATATATCACCTTATCCGAAAAAGGGTTCCCCGCTTTGTATTACAAAGCAACCAACCGATACAACCAACGATAGGTGCTGGGGCGGAAGCAGCACAGACACGCCCAAAAAGAACCGAAAGAGACAGACAAAAGAAACAAATGCCGACAACGGCGGATCGACAAAAACGAAGAAGCCTCGCGACCAAGACGCCCGCCAGAAATCTCCCACCTAGCTCCTAGACTCTGAAGCGCCGGTACCAATCAACACCTCCAAGAAGGGACGCGACGGTGACGACGCTGCTGCCAAGGGTTTCCCCCGGTACGCGATGAGGAGAGAGGAAGGGTAGCCCCCGACGCCCTCCAGGAAGGACCGGCGGCACCCTCAGGCGCCACCGCATCGGTGTCGGACAAGCCGACCGGGATGTCTCCCGATCCCAACCTTCACCTCGGGCGCTCCTGAGCCCGCCACCAAACCGGCCACCATCCTGCGCCAACATGGTCTTGAGGCTTCCACGCCGTCTCACCACGGCAACACGAAGAGAGGTCTGCACACTGAGGAGGAGCCGGGACTAGAGGCAGCAACACCGTCGGCACGCAGGAGGGCTCAACCTCCACCGCCAGCCGACCGGACGCAATAGCAGGAGCATACCAGGCCCGACTGGGCCCTCATAGTCCCGTAAAACTCCCGCCTTCGCGCTGCAGCAGGCACGCCATCAGGCGTCGCCGCCCCCGGTCCAAGCTGCTCCTCCTCCTCATCGCGCAGAAGACACGAAGCCGCGCCGGGGGTCGGCCCGCTAGGACCCAGATGGGGACTGCAGGGTCCAGATCTGGGCCGGGGGCGCGCCGCCGACCACCCCGCACTGCCAAGCCGTCTCGCTGCCAAGGGGCCGCACCTCCACCTCGCTCGCCGCCGGCCACCGCCACAGGGCTGCCGGACCGCCGCCAAACCGAGCTGCACCGCCGCCTTCTCCAGCCCCGGGAAGAAGAGACGAGCGTGCGGGGACTGGAAGTCCCGCCGCCGCCGACACCACCCGGGCCAACGCCGGGGGCGACCGCCGGCGGCGGCGGAGGGAATGGGGGAGGGGACCGCCGAGACGAGAGAGGCCGCGCGCCGCCCCGGCCACCTCCCGGGGAGGTGGCGCAGGGGCGGATCCGGGAGGGGGGGAGGGAGGGGCGGGGCCAGGCTTGAGCAACCAGCGGACGGCGGCAACGCGGGGGCGCTAGGACGGCCGGCGGCGGCGGGAGGTGGCTAGGGGCGGAACCCTACGAGAGCGGGGTCTGGAGAGGAGAGCGGGCATATATCACCTTAGAGTACGAATTAATGAACATGTCAAATAAAAAATGCAAAGAAGCAAAATAGGCATTCAGACGACATGACATCCTGATACCCTACACTCCACATCCGTTCTTTAGTATACTTCCAATAAATAACACCACAAAGAGAAAGGCAAAAAAAATTTAAATAGTCCATTATCCTTTCACTAGGGGAAATATCACTAACACAGAAACAAGAGCAAAGGAAAATTCGTTTAACACAAGATGATACATGAAAAACCATAAGTTGTATACAAAATAGACCATAGCTCCTTGTAGGAAGTGTTAGAGTAGTCATTATGGTATACGACTTCTAATCCAAGTCAGTTTTGTACCCCTATCCCAAGTCGGTTTGTACCCTCTTATATACTCATGTATGCCGCACCAAATTATAATAAGCAATAGTTTTATTCAGCCTTCATGGTATCAGATACCGGTCCCAGAGTTTAGGGTATGGCTCCGCCAACGCCACCGCCGCCGCCGCCGCCCGGCTACTTCGAGCGCCGGGCCGCACTCATCGCCAAGGCTGCCAACGCCGCGGCCGCTTCTCTCTCGGCCCTCACCATAGCTCCACAAAACTACCCTGCACCCATCCTCGCCGCACCAATATCTCTTGCTGACACAATCTCCGACGTCAGCCCCTACATCCCCATAGTTCTTGATCTCGCCGCCCACAACTACTACCATTGGAGACATCTCTTCGATCTCCACCTCGGCCGCTGCAACCTGCGCTCGCATGTCGCCGCCAACTGTCTTCCCCGCCCCGACGATCCGCAATGTTTGAAAGACGATCTCACGATCGTCCAGTGGTTCTACACCCGCATCACCACCGAAATCTTCAACATGCTCGATCACGACGGCGCCACCGCTGCCAACATCTGGCACTCCCTCGGTCAGCTCTTCCAAAGCAACACCGGGGCTCGGAAAAACGCTCTCCACACCGAGCTTCGCAATATGGTGCAAGGAGACGCCCCGGTGAACCTGTTCTGCCAGCGCGTTAAGACCATTGGTGATGAGCTCCGCGAACTCGGCGATACAGTTAGCGACTCATAGCTAATCAATATCGTCGTCGTCGGCCTCAGCGAAGACTTTGACAAGCAAGCCTCGTTCATACCGATGATACGGCCCCCTCCTACCTTCGCTGAAGTTCGTTCCTTGCTACAACTCGCGGCGGAAACACAAGCTCGCAAGGACTCTCGCCCCAAGGTCTTTCATGCTGCGGCTCATCCTCCTCTGCCGTCTACACCAGCGCCGCCTTCCAGGCCGGCTCCTGCCGCCGGGCCGTCCGCATCGTCATCTGTTCAACCGCCCCCAGGCTGGCGTCCTAGTCCGAACTACCGCGGCAAAAACCCTATCTACAGGCCGCCGTCGACTCGTTCGGTTCCGCCTACGACATCACCAGCACCGAGTCCTGCACCACCCACCAGTGCTCCATCTGCGGTTGCATGGCGGCCTCCTCATGATCCTTGGACGGGGCTTGTTCAAGCATGGCCCATGCCCTGGTCCGCTCCGTCCACCCTCGGTGCTCCGCCGGCATACTCAGGTGCCTGGCAACCCGGCCTTCGGCCGCCTACTGGTGCTCCCGGGGTTCTCAACCCCCGACAGCCGGCCGTGCTCCCGACGCCACCCCCACCACAGCCGGCCAATGCCTACTACACTCCCCAGCCGGCCCTACTGCCTTCACCATCGTATCTGCCGGCACTGCTTCCGACGCCACCCTCACCTGCGACGCCGAGCTGGGATCAAGCTGCCTTTCTCCAGGCCATGAATAACTTTGCTGCACAAGGAAACTCAGGTACGGATTGGATCTTTGATTCAGGGGCCTCTAGTCATATGTCTGCATCTAGTAATTGGTTATCTTCTTGCACTAAATCTCCTTTCCCTTCCATTATCCTTGGAGATGGATCATCTATTCCTATATATTGTGTTGGTCAGGCTCAACTTCCCTCTTCCACCAAACCTCTTTTACTTCGCGATGTTCTAGTTGCACCCGCCCTCATTAAAAAATCTTATCTCTGTTCGCCAATTTACTTGCGACAATCTAGTTTCGGCTGAATTTGACCCTTTTGGTTTATCTGTGAAGGATTACCTGACCAAGGCCGAGATCGCTCGCTTCAATAGCTCCGGTGATCTTTATTCTCTTAATGGAGTTCCTGCCGCCACCCCTCCAACATCCATGCTGGCCTCCGTCGATCTCTGGCATCGTCGCTTGGGCCATCCCAACCCCGCCGTCTTAGCTTCTATGCTTAGTGAATTTACCATACCATGTAATAGGGACTTCATAATTCTGTGTTTTGCGAGTCTTGTCAATTAGGCAAACATGTGCGTCTTCCCTTTAGTTCCTCTAGTTCTTGTAGCACTTATCCCTTTGAATTAATACATTGTGATTTATGGACCTCTCTCATTGCAAGTGTTTCGGGTTTTAAATACTACCTTGTTATCCTAGATGATTTCACCCACTTTGTCTGGACTTTTCCTCTACGCAACAAATCCGAGGTCCATTCTCTTTTCCTTAATTTTCAACGCTATGTGTCTGTTCACTTCTTCCTCCCAATTCGCTTTATCCAATGTGACAATGGTCGCGAGTTTGATAACATTAAAAATCGTACTTTCTTCTTACAACATGGCATCCTGCTTAGGTTCTCATGTCCCTACACCTCCCCTCAAAATGGTAAAGCAGAACGCTCTCTTCGCACCCTCAATGATATAGTTCGCACTCTCCTCATTCAATCATCTATGCCTCCCAAGTTTTAGGCTGAAGCCCTACACATGGCCACCTTCCTTCTAAATATTCGACCTTCCAAAACTAAACCCAACACTACTCCCTATTATTCCCTCTTTCTTTCCCACCCCGACTACTCCGCGGTTCGTGTTTTCGGCTGTCTCTATTTTCCCAATGCCTACGCCACTTCTGCAAATAAATTGTCACCACGCTCTATCCCATGTGCTTTTCTCGGCTTCTCTGACGAGCACAAAGGCTATCGCTGTCTCGACCTTCACACCGGACACGTTCATGTCTCTCGTCATGTCACGTTTGCTGAGCACATTTTTCCTTTCTCACAACGCACTACTACACCATCCAACACCCGTAGCTCCGCAAACACCCCCTCTCCCCGTCCTTTCCAACTATATACTCCCCTACCTGCCGAACACAACTTATCACCACCACCATTAACACCCACCATAGCCAATCCCAACCATACACTCACCCCACCCGAGACGTCCCCAACACCCCCGACCCCTGCTCCCTCCCCAACACCCCCGGCCCCTACTCCCACTCCACCACCCAGCCCTGCTCCCACTCCACTACCCAGCCCTACTCCTTCGTCCGACTCTTCCGCTGCGCCGGACTCACCAGTAGCCACCTTACCCCCTCGTGCTATTCCTACAGCAGCCCCGATTAATGATCATCGCATGCGTACTAGGGCCAAATCAGGATTTCATAAACCCCAAGACCGCCTAAACCTTCATACCTCCGTATCTCTCACTTCTCTTCCAAAGAATTACAAAATTGCTCTACTTGATCCCAATTGGGCCGCTGCCATGCAAGAAGAATATAATGTTTTGCTTCAAAACAACACCTGGCAACTTGTTCCTCGTCCTCCCAATACAAATATTGTTTCTGGCAAATGGATTTTTCGCCAAAAGTTCCACTCCGATGGGAGCCTCTCACGATATAAAGCCAGGTGGGTTTGTCGTGGCTTTTCTCAGCAACAAGGAATTGATTACGAAGAAACCATCTCTCCTGTTGTTAAACCTAGCACCATTCGCACCGTTCTTAGTGTTGCTGTCTCCTCTTCATGGCCCATTCACCAACTTGATGTTAAAAATGCTTTCCTCCATGGTTCCCTTCAAGAAACTGTCTACTGCCAGCAACCTCTGGGTTTTGAAAATCCATCCTTTCCAACTCATGTATGTCTTCTTCAGAAATCTCTCTACGGTCTTAAACAGGCCCCACGAGCTTGGTTTCAACGCTTCTCCTCCTTCATTCAAACAATAGGCTTCACTCCATCTCTCTCCGACACCTCTCTTTTTGTGTATCATCAAACTTCTGACACTGCCTATTTACTTCTCTATGTAGATGATATCATTCTTACCGCCTCCTCTCAAAAGTTCTTAGATCATATTGTCTCTCTTCTTAGATCTGAATTTTCTATGACTGACCTAGGACTCCTTCATCATTTCTTAGGCATTGCTGTTGTTCGAGATTCCTCCAGCCTTTTTCTTTCCCAACGCCAGTATATTCTTGATCTTCTTAATCGTGCTGGTATGCTTGACTGTCAATCATCTCGCACTCCTGTCGATACTAGTTTTAAACTTTCGGCTACCGGTGAACCCTTTTCCGATCCTACTCTCTATCGTAGCCTAACAGGTGCTCTCCAATATCTCACCATTACTCGTCCTGAAATCTCTTTTGTTGTTCAACAAGCATGTCTCTATATGCATGATCCCCGGGTTCCTCACTATAATCATGTTAAACGCATTCTTCGGTATTTAAAAGGAACTCTCAATCATGGTCTCCACCTCAATAATTCTTCTCCAAACTCGCTTACCGCATACTCTGATGCAGACTGGGCTGGTTGTCCTGACACTCGAAGGTCCACTTCCGGTTTTTGTGTTTTTCTTGGTAACAATTTGATTTCTTGGTCTTCGAAAAGACAGGTTACAGTCTCACGTTCGTCGGCTGAGGCTGAGTATCGCGCTGTGGCACATGCCGTTGCAGATACAATCTGGATTCGGCAGTTACTCTCCGAGCTACACAAGCCTATTGAGCACGCCACTATTGTCTACTGTGACAACATATCAGCAGTCTACATGACCAGCAATCCAGTTCAACACCGACGCACAAAGCATATTGAGATTGATATTCATTTTGTTCATGAAAAGGTTGCTCTTGGCCAGGTTCGGGTGCTTCATGTTCCCTCTACGGCTCAGTTTGCTGACATTTTCACCAAGGCACTGCCTACTAAGCCGTTTCAAGATATCTGTTTCAGTCTCAACGTCGTCGAGCCTGCCGTTGATACTGCGGGGGGATGTTAGAGTAGTCATTATGGTATACGACTTCTAGTCCAAGTCAGTTTTGTACCCCTACCCCAAGTCGGTTTGTACCCTCTTATATACTCTTGTATGCCGCACCAAATTATAATAAGCAACAGTTTTATTCAGCCTTCAGGAAGGAGGGAGAAATGTTGTTTCATAAATATTATCCGTGGGTGTGGACTAAAAGCATAGAATCAGAGAGGTTAGTTTGGATCATAAAGTTGCAGAATCATACAACAGAGTTGTGATTCTGTCAAGTTTGTTGGGAACACCTAAACATCTATTTCCTTGTTTCCTATTTCAAAATGTAGGCTCGGTCAATGCTGCTTATAAATTATAAAAAGAGAGTAAATTGCACGGTTAGTATACGAAGTTGTCGTGGAAGTTCAGTCTTATACATCAACTTCAAAATCGCAGAGTCTGATACATGGCCTTGCTATTAGCATACATCACTCTTCATTGGGTTTAACATGAACTCATTACATTAACTTCTCGCTAGCTTTGCCCCTGATCTAGTCCATACGCATCAAAGGCCGGCAAAACCCCTGTGATAAGATTACCGAGAAAATGGAAGGGGAGGGCGGCCCAGCTCGGGGCGCTACTATGTTCCTCCTCCTCCTCCTCTTCTAGAGCTGCCACATCCTCCTTGCCCTCTCCATTGGCCGTGGGGCATGTGAACGGCAACTCAAGCAGGTTCATGAAATGTATGAAACCCTGCCCTTCGTTTGCCTGGCTCTTCTTTCCGCACAGGAAGCTCCCGTCAAGTGGGTGCAAAATCTGAAAGCTCTCAGGGCAAAATGCACATGCGGTCTTCAAGTGACTTTTGCGCGACGACTTCTCTGTGGATAGAGAAGAAAAGAAAGAAAAAGAAACAAAAGTTAGGACTAGTGGTCACCGTGGTAAATCTGAAGGGAAACCACATGCAAGTGTACCAGCTGAAAAGGTTATGCATATGATGGATGCTTTCTCATGGCGGTTCAGGTGTGGTGGTCGGTGCTTACCGATGATGGCGCATGTTTCGACGGCCGGCGCGCTGGAGTGGTGGTGGCTGTAGCGCAGCTCGGCGAAGAAGGTCTTGTCCGTGTCGTTGGCCTGGTTGCGCCTCCGTTTGCTGCTGGCGATCTTCTTCCTGCGAGCCACGAAGTTGACGTGGACCCAGATGTGGCTTTGGAAACCCACGTACGCGGCCATGAGAGGCTTGACGGGGACGAACTCCGAGCCCGGGTTGGTGGCGTTGTAGTGGCGGAGGGCGTGGTGGACGTGGCAGATGATGGAGGCGTCGCGCTCCCTGCAAAATCGATCCAGACATCACCATTAGCAATGGGTTAGTCGACACGAAAAAGACGGACACATAGTTACATACATGGGCTAAGCAAGCAAGGAGAACGTACTCTTCGGTGCGCTGACCCGTCGTCCCGTGCTCCGGCGATTGGCTGCCGCAGCCGCACATGGAGCGCTCCTGGAGCGTTTGGTCCTCGCGGTGCAGGTCGTGCACGAAAGCCGGCGGGATGCCGTCCTGCTTCCGCGTCAACATCCGCACCATCGACAACAGTGCCGATCCCATTGATGATGATCCAAAGATCGAGCGAGCGAGCGAGCGTCCTCTCGAGGGCTGAGAGATAGCGCAGCGTAGAATCCCTAGCTGTGCCCGGCCCTGCCTCTCTGTAACGCTATCGATCGTCTACGTCTAGTCCACCGTAGGTATTTGCATATATAGATGTGCCACCCGATTCTCACATGTACTAGTGCTCAACAGCCGAGCCTTGATCGGAATCGGAACTGAAAATGAAAAGGAATCCAAGCCCGACTCGATCCACCGTCTGCAAGTTGCAACTCTGAAGCTGGTCAAATTTTTACTTTTTTAAACTGAAGCCGGTCCTAAACCCGCTCCAATCCAGAAACCCGCCGCGCACGTCTGTATATACACATAGCTTCGTCTCATTGCACTGGCTTTGTTGTCTTTCTGAAGGCGCCGCCTTGGAGCTCACGTTCGTCTTGCACAGCTTCCTCTCATTGTGGTGGCTTGTCCATGATGAGGACCTCGGCGACTCCATACTGATGCTTATTGTACACTTGATGTTTGCTTGGAGTTGTATTTGGTGAAGTTGCTGTTTTCGGTGTCTATATATCCTTTCTTGGGTGTGTGTTGTGGTGGCGTGTGTTTGTGTCGAATTGTATAGTGATGGTTGCTTTATATAAAGCGGGGAACCCTTTTCGTCAAATTGTGTCATAAGTTATTTTTCTTTACTTGCAGTAGCATTGGAGCTCTTTGATTTGGTGAATGTGCAGCTTGAACATTGTTGGATGTTCATGTTCATAGTGTCAAGCTGTAGGAGAATGGCATTTTGGAGCTCGGCCCCATGGAAGCCGATTTTTTTTTAAAATTAAAAAAATTATACATTTAAAAAAATCAGGAAGAGTTGTACAAGTACACAAGGATGTGACGTGTATATGTGTAAAATTCCAGAATGAAATATCTTGAGATGCGATCTGTGGGTTTTGTGAGACACAGCTCCCTGACTCGCGACCTTATCCCCTCACGTGCCGCCACCCGTGAGGTGGCCGAGAGGGCACCTAGATCTCCACCACCAGCCACCTTCCTCCTCCCTCGCCGCTGTCAGGGGGCTCGGCTGGGCAAAGCTTGACCGCAGCCGGTGGCGGCGGGGCTCTCTCATTCTCCGTGGTCAGTGGAGCGGTGCGGGCTGCTCTCTCCGGCAGGGGCGTGGCGGCGAGCTAGCATTCGGGACAGCGGCAGCGCTACGGGCGACGTGATCGAGGGTGGTTCGCGCGTGGCTGGCTGTGGCGGCGGCGGATCTGACGCGTGGTGGGCCCCTGCGGCGATGGCTAGGAGCGGCGCGGCCGGGCGGCCCTGGGTCGTCGGGTGGCGGCAGTTGGCAACGGTGGTGATCGGCGGCCTTCTCGCGGGCGTGGGTAGTGAGTGGAGACTGGAGACCCGGGCCTCGGCCGGCCGTGGCGGGGTGTGCGTGTGGAGCCGATGGGAGACGGGGCTGGCATGGGTGTGTGCTACCTCTTGAGCATGCGTTGGTTTTCCCTTAAAGAGTAAAGGGTGATGCGCAAAGTAGCGTAAGTATTTCCCTCTGTTTTTGAGAATCAAGGTATCAATCCAGTAGGAGACAACGTACAAGTCACCTAGTACCTGCACAAACAATCAGGAACCTTGCGACCAACGTGATAAAGGGGTTGTCAATCCCTTCACGATCACTCACAAAAGTGAGATATAATAAAGATAATAAAGTAAATATTTTTCGTATTTTTATTGTATAGATTGGAAAGTAAAGATTGCAAAATAAAAGAACGGCGACAGAAATTGGCAAGTTGAAACCAATATGATGTAAAATAGAAGAGATGCAATATAATAAGAAAGAGACCCGGGGGCCATAGGTTTCACTAGTGGCTTCTCTCAAGATAACATGTATTACGGTGGGTGAACAAATTACTGCCGAGCAATTGATAGAAAAGCGCATATTTATGAGAATATCTAAGGCAATGATCATGAAGATAGGCATCACGTCCGTGTCAAGTAGATCGAAATGATTCTGCATCTACTACTATTACTCCACACATCGACCGCTATGCAGCATGCATCTAGAGTATTAAGTTCATAAAAACAGAGCAACGCATTAAGCAAGATGACATGATGTCGAGGGATAAACTCAAGAAATATATTATAAACCCCAATTTTTTATCCTCGATGGCAACAATACAATACGTGCCTTGCTGCCCCTATTGTCACTGGGAAAGGACACCGCAAGATTGAACCCAAAGCTAAGCACTTCTCACATTGCAAGAAAGATCAATCTAGTAGGCCAAACTAAACCGATAATTCGAAGAGACTTGCAAAGATATCAAATCATGCATATAAGAATTCAGAGAAGAACCAAATAATATTCATAGATAAACTTGATCATAAATCCACAATTCATCGGATCTCGGCAAACACACCGCAAAAGAGTATTACATCGAATAGATCTCCAAGAACATCGAGGATAACTTTGTATTGAGAATCAAAGAGAGAGAAGAAGCCATCTAGCTAATAACTATGGACCCGAAGGTCTGTGGTAAACTACCCATGCTTCATCGGAGAGGCAATGGTGTTGATGTAGAAGCCCTTCGTGATCGATTCCCCCTCCGGCAGATCGCCGGAAAAGGCCCCAAGATGGGGATCTCACGGGTACAGAAGGTTGCGGCGGTGGAAAAGTGGTTTTGTGGCTCCCCCTGATGTTTCTAGGGTATAAGAGTATATATAGGCGAAAGAAGTACGTCGGTGGAGCTCCGTGGGGCCCACGAGGGTGGGGGCGTGCCGTCCTACCTCGTGGCCGCCTCACGGAGTTCCAGACTTCAACTCTAAGTCTCCTGGTTTGCTTTCGGTCCAAGAAAGATCCTCGCGAAGGTTTCGTTCCGTTTGGACTCTGTTTGATATTCCTTTTCTGTAAAACTCTAAAATAGGTAAAAAAAAACAACGGAAACTGGCACTGGGCCTCCGGTTAATAGGTTAGTCCCAAAAATAATACAAAAGAGCATATTAAAGCCCATTAAACATCTGAAACAGATAATATAATAGCATGGAACAATCAAAAATTATAGATACGTTGGAGACGTATCAAGCATCCCCAAGCTTAATTCCTGCTCGTCCACGAGTAGTTTATTAATAGTTGGTCCACCTTACATCCTCATAAAGCGCCTTAGGTCTCGTATTGCAGCTGGTACTAACCAAGAGCTCGCTTCTCTTCTCTCTCCTCTTCTCTCCCCTCCAACTAATCAAAGATATATTATTCTATTCCTTATAGCCTGCTTATGTCAGCCTATTGTACTTGCTCTAAATGAGCCCATGTCAACAATAGAATAATACTTTTTCTCTCCAAAACAAGTACACACATTTTATCTTTGTTTAAAATTTTAGATGATCAATATCTTTCACCATAATGTTCTATTTTTGTATTTTTCATATACATTCAAATTCCTTGACACATGATCCATAGAACAAGACCAATCTTGAATATATTTTACCTAATTTAACTTTTTTCCTATTTAAAAAATTGAAATATGATATTTGCGAAGATCCTTATTTCAGCGTTTCTTGTGTGAATGTGTTTTGTTCACTCATTTTAGTTTCATTTATATTTCAAACATACCATTTTCTTGAAACACGTATTATTTTTAAAGGATTGGAATTGGCCCCTGAAAATAATTGAAGCCTGTCTTTCAAATGAAACGAGTGAATTTAGTACTTTGAAATGAGTGAAATCAATTTTTTAAAATGAGTGAAATAAGTTTTACTTGAATGATATTTCTTAAATGAGTGAAATTAGTTTTTAAAGTGAAATATTATTATTGTGAAACTCCATATTTCAGTGTCTTTACTGTGAAGTTGATTTGTTCACCATTTTAGTTTCAGTTATATTTCACATGTACCACTTCTTGAAACCAACGGTTTTTTAAACGAGTGAAATTAGATTTTGAAATAATTGAAACATGTCTTTCTTTCAGTTGAAACGAGTGAAATAAGTTGTTTGAAATGAGTGAAATCAGTTGTTTGGAATGGCTGAAATCAGTTTTTTTAACACAGTGAAGCATACTTTTTGGAATGAGTGAAATCCATCATTTTGAATGGGCCGAAACCCATCTTTTGAAATGAGTGAAATATGTATGTTTAGTCTCCAACAAGATGAAGGGCGGATTGAGGGTCAGGTGGATCTCAAGCATTTCATAACTAAGTACTACAAATCTTTGTTCGGAACTCCAACTGAAGGGAACTTCACCCCTGATGAGCACCAAACAAAAGACATTCCACAAGTCACGACCGAAGAGAACGATATTCTTACGACACCCTCTTCTCGGAAGAGGAGGTGAGAGCTGCGGTGTTCCAGATGGAACACGGCAAGGCTCCAGGTCCTGATGGGTTCCCAACAGAGTTCTATCATAATTTCTGGGATATCATCAAGTCTGACCTAATGGAACTATTCCACTATCTTCATACCGGCCAACTTGACCTACATTGGCTCAATTTTGGTTATATTGTTTTGTTGCCAAAGACCAAGGAGGCTAAGTGGATCGAGCAAGGCAGACTGATATGCCTCCTTACTGTCAGCTTTAAAATTTTCACCCAAGTGGCCACTAATAGTCTCAACGTGATTGCTGACCATGTTGTTCGTCCATCCCAAATGACTTTTATTCATGGAAGAAATATACTCGATGGAGTAGTAATTTTGCATGAAACTGTTCATGAGATGCATCGTGAACATGAGTGGAGTGGTATTCAAAATTGACTCTGGAAAAGCCTACGATAAAGTCAAATGGTCGTTTCTCCAACAGGCCTTGAGAATGAAAGATTTCTCCGATAAATGTCATGAGTGGATCCAAACCTTCGTTGCTGGACGTAGTGTGGCTATTAAAGTTAATGATGACATAGGACACTACTTCCGAACGAAAAAGGGCCTACGTCAGGGTGATCCATTGTCTCTAGTGTTATTTAACATTGTCGTTGACATGTTTTCTACTTTGATAGAGTGCGCCAAACACCGTGTGGAAGGGGGCCTATCAATTTTGGAATATGCCGATGACACAGTTCTCTTCATGGACATAACCATGACAAGGCTCATAATCTGAAACTTTTGCTTTCAGCCTTTGAGCAAATGTCAGGTCTTAAGATTAACTTTCATAAAAATGAACTGTTCTGTTTCGGAGTGGCTAAGGAGGCGGCTACACAATACGCTGACTTGGTTGGCTGTGCGCAAGGCCAATTTCCAAACATGTTAGCCACACCTTGTGGGAGGGCGCCTACCAATTTTGCAATATGTCGACGATACAATTCTCTTTATGGGCATAACCTTGACAAGGCTCATAATTTGAAACTTTTGCTTTCAGCTTGTGAGAAAATGTCAGGTCTTAGGATTAACTTCCATAAATTTGAATTGTTCTGTTTCGGAGACGCTAAGAAGGTGGCTACATAATACACCGACTCATTTGGCTCTGCGCAAGGTCAATTTCCAATTGAATATTTGGGAATCCTGATTATTCATTATCGATGCCTCACCAACTCGGAGTGCAAGCATGTCAAAGAGCGTTTGGAGAAATGTTTGAACAATTGGACATGCAAGTTTCTCTCCGTTGGAGGATGACTAGTGTTGATCAATTCTATTCTTATAAACATGGTACTCTATATGCTTTCCTTCTTCCAACTCCCAAAAGGTGTCCTGCAAGATTGGACAATTTTAGATCCAGATTCTTTGGACAAGGAGATAATGAAAAGTAAAAAAACAGGCTAAGCAAATGGATTGTGGTTTGTCGACCGAAAGACCAGGGAGTTTATGTTGGGGAATGTAGTAATTTCAAAAAAATTCCTACGCACACACAGGATCATGGTGATGCATAGCAACGAGAGGGGAGAGTGTGTCCACGTACCCTCGTAGACCGAAAGCGGAAGCGTTATATCAACGCGGTTGATGTAGTCGTATGTCTTCACGATCCGACCGATCCAAGTACCGAAAGCACGGCACCTCCGAGTTCTGCACATGTTCGGCTCGGTGACGTCCTCGCCTTCTCGATCCAGCAAGAGGGGCGAAGGAGTAGATGAGTTCCGGCAGCACGACCGCGTGGTGACGGTGTTGGTGAAGAACAATCTTCGCAGGGCTTCGCCTAAGCACTACGAAAACTATGACGGAGGATAAACTAGAGGAGACGGGGTTGCCGGCACACGGCTTGGTGATTCTTGATGTGTCTTGGGTGCTAACCCTACCCCTCTATTTATATGTTGAGCCTTGGGGTTGAAACTTGGAGTAAAAGCCTCCACAAAGTCGGTTTCACCCGAAAAGCAAGAGTCCTTCTCGGACTCCAGGGCCTGACGCCAGGGTTCCCGGCGTCTGGACCCAGACGCCAGGGACCCTGGCGTCTGGCCCCTGGACTCCGCAAAACTTCCTTTTACGCTTTCCAAAAACCTCGTGGGCTTTCCCCTTTGGCCCAGATAAAGTGTTCTCGTGCCCAAACATTTCGGGAAACATCCGGAACCCCTTCCGATGGATTCCGGAACCTTTTCGGAGATCAAACACTACTATCCACATATCAATCTTTACTTCCGGACCATTCCGGAGTTCCTCGTCATATCCGTGATCTCATCCAAAACTCCGAACAACATTCGGTCACCAACATACATAACTCATAGTACTATATCGTCAACGAACGTTAAGCGTGCGGACCCTACGGGTTCGAGAACTATGTAGACATGACCGAGACACCTCTCTTGTCAATAACCAATAGCGGGACCTAGATGCCCATATTGGCTCCTACATATTCTACGAAGATCTTTATCGGTCAGACCGCATAACAACATACGTTGTTCCCTTTGTCATTGGTATGTTACTTGCCCGAGATTCGATCGTAGGTATCTCAATACCTAGTTCAATCTCGTTACCGGCAAGTCTCTTTATTCGTTCCGTAATACATCATCCCGTAACTAACTCATTAGTTGCAATGCTTGCAAGGCTTATAGTGATGTGCATTACCGAGTGGGCCTAGAGATACCTCTCCGACAATCGGAGTGACAAATCCTAATCTCGAAATACGCCAACCCAACAAGTACCTTTGGAGACACCTGTAGAGCACCTTTATAATCACCTAGTTACGTTGTGACATTTGGTAGCACACAAAGTGTAACTCTGGTAAACGGGAGTTGCATAATCTCATAGTCATAGGAACATGTATAAGTCATGAAGAAAGCAATAGCAGAATGCTAAACGATCGAGTGCTAAGCTAACGGAATGGGTCAAGTCAATCACATCATTCTCCTAATGATGTGATCTCGTTAATCAAATGACAACTCTTTGTCTATGGCTAAGAAACATAACCATCTTTGATCAACGAGCTAGTCAAGTAGAGGCATACTAGTGACACTCTGTTTGTCTATGTATTCACACATGTATCATGTTTCCGGTTAATAAAATTCTAGCATGAATAATAAACATTTATCATGAGATAAGGAAATAAATAATAACTTTATTATTGCCTCTAGGGCATATTTCCTTCAGTCTCCCACTTGCACTAGAGTCAATAATCTAGTTCACATCGCCATGTGATTTAACACCAATAGTTCACATCGTCATGTGACCAACACCCAAAGGGTTTACTAGAGTCAATAATCTAGTTCACATCGCTATGTGATTAACACCCGAAGAGTACTACGGTGTGATCATGTTTTGCTTGTGTGAGAAGTTTAGTCAACGGGTCTGCCACATTCAGATCCGCATGTATTTTGCAAATTTCTATGTCAACAATGCTCTGCATGGAGCTACTCTAGCTAATTGCTCCCACTTTCAATATGTATCCAGATTGAGACTTAGAGTCATCTGGATCAGTGTCAAAACTTGCATCGACGTAACCCTTTACGATGAACCTTTTGTCACCTCCATAATCAAGAAACATATCCTTATTCCACTAAGGATAATTTTGACCACTGTCCAGTGATCTACTCCTAGATCACTATTGTACTCCCTTGCTTAACTCAGTGTAGGGTATACAATAGATCTGGTACACAGCATGGCATACTTTATAGAACCTATGGCTGAGGCATAGGAATGACTTTCATTCTCTTTCTATCTTCTGCCGTGGTCGGGCTTTGAATCTTACTCAATTTCACACCTTGTAACACAGGTAAGAACTCTTTCTTTGACTGTTCCATTTTGAACTACTTCAAAACCTGGTCAAGGTATGTACTCATTGAAAAACTTATCAAGCGTCTTGATCTATCTCTATAGATCTTGATGCTCAATATGTAAGCAGCTTCACCGAGGTCTTTCTTTGAAAAACTCCTTTCAAACACTCTTGTATGCTTTGCAGAATAATTCTACATTATTTCCGATCAACAATATGTCATTCACATATACTTATCAGAAATGTTGTAGTGCTCCCACTCACTTTCTTGTAAATACAGGCTTCTCCAAAAGTCTGTACAAAACCAAATGCTTTGATCACACTATCAAAGCGTTTATTCCAACTCCGAGAGGCTTGCACCAGTCGATAAATGGATCGCTGGAGCTTGCACACTTTGTTAGCTCCCTTTGGATCGACAAAACCTTCCGGTTGCATCATATACAACTCTTCTTCCAGAAATCCATTTAGGAATGCAGTTATTACATCCATTTGCCAAATTTCATAATCATAAAATGCGGCAATTGCTAACATGATTCGGACAGACTTAAACATCGCTACGGGTGAGAAGGTCTCATCGTAGTCAATCCCTTGAACTTGTCGAAAACCTTTCGCAACAAGTCGAGCTTTATAGACAGTAACATTACCGTCAGCGTCAGTCTTCTTCTTGAAGATCCATTTATTCTCAATGGCTTGCCGATCATCGGGCAAGTCAACCAAAGTCCACACTTTGTTCTCATACATGGATCCCATCTCAGATTTCATGGCCTCAAGCCATTTTGCGGAATCTAGGCTCACCATCGCTTCTTCATAGTTCGTAGGTTCGTCATGGTCTAGTAACATAACCTCCAGAACAGGATTACCGTACCACTCTGGTGCGGATCTTACTCTGGTTGACCTACGAGGTTCAGTAACAACTTGATCTGAAGTTTCATGATCATCATCATTAACTTCCTCACTAATTGGTATAGACGTCACAGGAACCGGTTTCTGTGATGAACTACTTTCCAATAAGGGAGCAGGTACAGTTACCTCATCAAGTTCTACTTTCCTCCCACTCACTTCTTTCGAGAGAAACTCCTTCTCTAGAAAGGATCCATTCTTAGCAACGAATGTCTTGCCTTCGGATCTATGATAGAAGGTGTACCCAACAGTCTCCTTTGGGTATCCTATGAAGACACATTTTTCCAATTTGGGTTTGAGCTTATCAGGATGAAACTTTTTCACATAAGCATCGCAACCCCAAACTTTAAGAAACGACAACTTTGGTTTCTTGCCAAACCATAGTTCATAAGGCGGCGTCTCAACGGATTTAGATATTGCCCTATTTAACGTGAATGCAGCTGTCTCTAATGTATAACCCCAAAACGATAGTGGTAAATCGGTAAGATACATCATAGATCGCACTATATCCAATAAAGTGCGGTTACGACGTTCGGACACACCTTACGCTGTGGTGTTCCAGGTGGCGTGAGTTGCGAAACTATTCCGCATTGTTTTAATTGAAGACCAAACTCGTAACTCAAATATTTGTCTCCGCGATCAGATCATAGAAATCTTATTTTCTTGTCACGATGATTTTCCACTTCACTCTGAAATTCTTTGAACTTTTCAAATGTTTCAGACATATGTTTCATCAAGTAGATATACCCATATCTGTTCAAATCATCTGTGAAGGTCAGAAAATAACGATACCCGCCGCGAGCCTCAACACTCATCGGATTGCATACATCAGTATGTATTATTTCCGATAAGGCAGTTGCTTGCTCCATTGTTCCGGAGAACGAAGTTTTAGTCATCTTGCCCATAAGGCATGGTTCGCAAGCATCAAGTGATTCATAATCAAGTGATTCCAAAATCCCATCAGCATGGAGTTTCTTCATGCGCTTTACACCAATATGACCTAAACGGCAGTGCCACAAATAAGTTGCACTATCATTATTAACTTTGCATCTTTTGGGTTAAATATTATGAATATGTGTATCACTACGATCGAGATCCAACAAACCATTTTTGTTGGTGTGTATTGAAAGGATCGATATAGTTGACTAGAGGGAGGGTGAATAGGCAACTAACAATTTTTAGCTTTTCTTTACCAATTTAAACTTTGCATCAAAGTAGGTTGTCTAGATATGCAACTAGGTGGGCAACCTATATGATGCAATAACAATAAGCACACACGCAAGCAAGAGATACAACACAAATAAGCTTGCACAAGTAAAGGCACGAGATAACCAAGAGTGGAGCCGGTGAAGACGAGGATGTGTTACCGAAGTTCCTTCCCTTGAGAGGAAGTACGTCTCCGTTGGAGCGGTGTGGAGGCACAATGCTCCCCAAGAAGCCACTAGGGCCACCGTATACTCCTCACGCCCTCACACAATGCGAGATGCCGCGATTCCACTATTGGTGCCCTTGGAGGCGGCGACCGAACCTTTACAAACAAGGTTGGGGCAATCTCCAGAACTTAATTGGAGGCTCCCAACGATACCACGAAGCTTCACCACAATGGACTATGGCTCCGCGGTGACCTCAACCGTCTAGGGTGCTCAAACACCCAAGACTAACAAGATCCACAAGGGATTAGTGGGGGGATTCAAATTTCTCTTTGTGGAAGTGTAGATCGGGGCCTTCTCAACCAATCCCTAGAGAATCAACAAGTTTGATTGGCTAGGGAAGGAGATCGGGCGAAAATGGAGCTTGGAGCAACAATGGAGCATGGAGGTGGAAGAGGTGGTCAACTAGAGGATGAAGACACCCCTTATATAGTGGAAGGAAAAATCCAACCGTTATCCACCAACTCAGCCTGCACAGCGCGGTACTACCGCACCTGAGGCGTGGTACTACCGCAGGGGCACACGGTACTACCGCACCTGAGGCGCGGTACTACCGCATGGGCACACGGTACTACCGCAGGGCCCCGCGGTACTACCGCCCACACAGCAGAGACCAGAACAGCCAAAGGTGCACTAAGGCAGAGGGCGGTAGTACTGCTGGCACGGTACTACCGCTCCACCTTGCGGTACTACCGCAAGGCAGGGACTGTCCAGGGATGGGAAGGCACGGATATAAAAAATTACATCCGTGGCTACTTCCGCAGAGTTGGAGTCGATGCAAAAACCCAACGCGGTAGTACCGTAAGCCAGCTGCGGTACTACCGCGGGGGGCGCGGATGTAAAAAATTACATCCGCCCCTTACTGCCGCGTACTTGCGGGAACTAAGTCAGGGACCACGGTACTACCGCTTACTAGAAGCGGTACTACCGTGGGCCCTTGCGGTACTACCGCACCAGCGGGCGGTACTACCGCAAGGTCCTGCGGTACTATCGCTCTAGGGAGCAATACTACCGCATGCCTTAGTTCGGCAAGCA
The DNA here is from genome assembly GCF_018294505.1 of Triticum aestivum. NCBI lineage: Eukaryota > Viridiplantae > Streptophyta > Magnoliopsida > Poales > Poaceae > Triticum > Triticum aestivum. Next base: position 396,362,450 of record NC_057808.1, read on the forward strand.
AGAGCAATATTGCATAGACAAGGAAAACATAGGATGCTCCAAAGGCTAGAGGAAAGGAGGTGCAAAGGGAGATGTGTACGTGATGAATCCACCCAACCTTTCCAACGCGGACCCCCTCTTAATAGTATGGCTTCCCTACGACCCAATACCACCGAAAAGAACCGAAGAGAAACGCCGTCTTCCATAGCCTTCGAGGGGAACCAAAAATCTTGTGCCTAGTCAATATATCTGAAATATTCGATGCACATGATTAGTCCGCAAAAGCATTATCATCAATCACCAAAACCAACTAAGGGATAAAAATGCCCTTACAATCTCCCCCTTTTTGGTGGATTGATGACAACACGGGATTTGCACGAGAGTATAACGCGAAGAGCGGGGGCAAACCCCAAGTCTCTAAAATATAGACGGGCTCCCCCTAGATGTGTGCTATCTCGATGAGTGCTTTGGACTGCACGACACACATACTAGGATCAACACTCCCCCTATATTTTATAGACATGGAAAATCTTGCAATAAGGCTAAAGCTAAGCAAGATAGACAGGAGCATATGCAATAAGGCTAAAGCTAAGCAATATAGACCGAAGCATAGGTAATTAGCACAAGATAGAGTAAGCTCACTACGGTACGATAGAGTGCATATGTCTTATACCATATGATCGGAAGTCTCACGAGCACAAACCAAAGCAAACCAAAGCAAACGAAATAAACGAAGTTCAACTGACCCAAACACGACACAACTCGCAAATCCTACACTCTCTCCCCCTTTGGCATCGAGACGCCAAAAAGGCAGAGACGACACCTACAGCAATAGTGGTGGCTCAAGCGGATTAGTCACTAGCACGCTCCTCGTCAAACTCTGCAGCTGGGACGGACTCCTCCTCAGACTCGGTCCACCGATAACCCTGCTTGTGCAGCCATTCTGCCTCTGGGGTGATGTTCACTTCTGACCCGCTAGAGATGTTCTCGCCAAAGGTCCTGAAAATCCACTTGTCGCGGCGGCGAGTCTCCTTGGAAGCCACGTGGGTCTGGTACTGCCCCTTTGCCTGCATACAGAACAACATCTTCATCTTGTTCTTCAGTCGCTTAGCCCAAGAAGGCTCAGAGGTGGGAGGGATGTAACCCTCAGAGCTATCCTCATCTGCTGCCTCCTCCTCATCCTCATCTGCATCCATGTCCATGGCAGCCGCAGTATCAGCACGAGAGGTAGTGTTGGCCCACTGAGGCTTGATACGGAGGTTGATGGGCTCATGCCGGATCCAACCAGGGGCCTCAAACACATCCTGAGGGTAGACCCGCTCCCAGGTAGTCGATATCAACTCAAACAGATAAGGTCCATAGATGGGGACCTTGCGGTTGTAGACCGCAAAGCGAAGCTCATGCCACATGATATGTGAGACATCAAGTGGTAGTGTCTGAGAGTTGCGAGCATCTTCACACAGGAGCATCATATCCACAAGATAGGCATGCACTTTGTCCTTGTCCCATATGCGTGGGAAGAGAGTGTTTCGGAAGATCTGGTGCATGATGTCAAGAAAGGAGTTGAGAACCCAAGATGACTTGCCATTGGAGAGCCTCCTCTCCACATAGTAGGGCATAAGCTTGTTCTTGTTGGCAGACTCGGGATTGGCATGAGGGCGAACACCTTGGGGTGTGGCGAGCCCCTCATCCGGAACCCCAAGCAAGGTCATGAATTCCTTCCAAGTAGCAGTCAGCTGCTGACCATTGGTCATCCAAGTCATGGTCCTTTCCTCATTGGGATGAAAATGCACTGAGGCAAAGAACTGAGCAAGGATCTCAAGATCATAGTCTTTGTGGAATGAGATGATATGCTCAATGACAAATTGCTCCACTAGGTCCAAAGCCTCACCAAAGTATTCCCGGTGTGCCTCTTTGCGCATGTGATGCAAGTTGATCCACTTCACCTCCACATGGATGTTTTGCTTGGCCTTGATGACATCCAGATAGATGAGATTCTGCTGCTTGGTCCAGAATAGATCATTCCCTCAAAAGTTAGCACGAGGGTTTCCATATGGATTGATCTTCCTCCGAGAGATGAACTCAGCAAGCGGTATCTCATCCATACCCTTGGCGGGGTCCTTCTCTTTGGTGGCAGTGGTCTTGGTTCTGCGTTGGGGGGGCATTGGAGCCCTCTGCTTCCTCTGTGTTGCGCATACGCTTCGATCCCGTGTCACGGCTTGGATTGGAGCGGCGAGACGGAGCACCTGAGCCACCACCTAAAACACACACCACAAAACAAACATGCACAAAACACGAGAAGGTTCAATGCAAGGACCAAAGCAAAGCAGGAGAAACAAGTAGACATGGTACATGAGAAGTGCAACAAGAGGGATATGAGACGACGGTAGTATCGTGTGGTGCGCCACGTGCGGTAGTACCGCACCATGGAGCGGTAGTACCGTAGACACGGTAGTACCGCACCATCAGGGCGGTAGTACCGGACGTGCGGTAGTACCGCACCTGAAGAGCGGTAGTACCGCACGGTTGCAGATCCGAAACAGCCATGGAGATCTGAGCACAACCGTGTCAACACGCGGTACTACGGTCGATCAAATCCATCATGGGACAACTATAGCAAGTACCAACACTACACAAAACTACTCTCCTACATCCTACTCTTGCATAGATTTGGCCTAAAATCTCAAGGACAACTTGCATCTCCCCAAAACCTAAAGGCAACAAGACGAACAAGAAAAAGGGAGGGATTGGGGAGAAACCTTGTTCCATGGCAAGAGGGAGTGGTGGGGAACGATCCCACCGGTCGGAACCCGAGGAGAGCGGCCGGAGACGGAGATCCGGCAAGGACCTCCGGCGCCGTTCTTGAGTGAGAGAGAGAGACGGAGTGGGGAGAGAGACGAATGGGTATGGGGGAGTTGGAACTCCCCCTGCCCGTGTTTAACCCCCACTCGCCCTCGACCGCACGGTAGTACCGCAAGTCATCGCGGTACTACCGCCCCGGGCGGAAGTACCGCACCGTGACTATAGTACCGCTCCCCCAGGCGGCAGTAAAAAATTACTGTCGCGCTGGGTGCGGTAGTACCGTGCGCTCCTCACGCGGTAGTACCGCACTGGGCGGAAGTACCGCACCGAGGCCGTAGTACCGCTCTTCCAGGCGGCAGTAAAAAATTACTGCCGCGCTGGGTGCGGAAGTACCGTGCGCCCCCTCGCGGTAGTACCGTGGTAGGCCGCGGTAGTACAGTGAACTCAAGAAAGATAGTTTCGACCAAAAGAGAGAACACCGAAGCACGGAACCTTCAAGCAAGAGACCACACTAAAGAGCTAACACACTGGACACCACAAGCACAAGCTTGGCACGAAGGAAGAGAGGCAAGAGACAACACAGACCAAAACGAGACAAACTCTCCACGGAGAGGGCGGTGGCTGGAGCCACCTATGTTTGAGTCAATTGGTATGGCACCGCGAAGAATTATCCTTGGGCCCATGACCAAAACTCGTCTTTGAAGCACAAGTACCATCAAAAATGGCTAATGTGAAAGAGTTGATCACTTTATGCATAATGGGGGAGGGAGAGTTCATTGAGAGAACAACACTCCCCCTATGTCCATGCCTACACCTAGATTAGATAACAAGTTGAGTGTGGTGGGGTGTGCAAGGGTTCAAGCAACATTGCTTGAATCAATGATATTTAGCTCATGCCTTAACTCGCGAAATCTTGCTTCATCCAAAGGCTTCGTGAAAATATCTGCAAGGTTATCATGGGTGTTGACGTAGTGGAGCTCGATCTCCCCTCGCCTAATGTGATCTCGGATGAAGTGATACCAAATCTCAATATGCTTCGTCTTGAAGTGTTGCACGGGGTTGAGAGAAATCTTGATGGCACTTCCATTATCACACCAGAGAGGCACTTTGTCACAAATGACACCGTAATCCTTTAAAGTTTGCCTCATCCATAAGAGTTGTGCACAACAACTACCGGCTGCCACGTACTCCGCTTCGGTGGACGAGAGAGACACACAACTTTGCTTTTTAGAAGACCAACTTACCAAAGAGCAACCAAGAAATTGGCACCCTCCGGAAGTGGACTTCCTACCCACTTTGTCTCCCGCCCAATCGGAGTCCGAATACCCTACAAGCTTGAAGTTTGCTCCTCTTGGGTACCATAAGCCAAAGTTTGGGGTATGAGCCAAATATCGAAAGATTCGCTTGACCGCCACAAAGTGGCTTTCCTTAGGTGCGGCTTGAAACCGTGCACAAATTCCCACACTCAACATGATATCCGGTCTAGATGCACAAAGGTAAAGCAAGGAACCAATCATGGAGCGATATACCTTTTGATCCACCGCTTTACCATTGGGATCGATGTCAAGTTGGCACTTGGTGGGCATTGGAGTGGACGCCGGCTTGACATCACTTAGCTTGAATCTCTTGAGCATGTCTTGAGTGTATTTGGCTTGGTTGATGAAGGTTCCTTCTCTTCTTTGCTTTACTTCGAAACCGAGAAAGAACTTCAACTCTCCCATGGAAGACATCTTGAACTTTGAGGTCATGAGTGCGGCAAATTCCTCATTGAAAGCTTTGTTAGGGGAACCAAAGATAATGTCATCAACATATAGTTGGCATACAAACAACTCCCCTTTGACCTTCTTAGTAAAAAGAGTGGGGTCGATTAGCCCAACTTCAAACCCACGATCTTGTAACAACTCGGTAAGGTGGTCATACCACGCACGTGGGGCTTGTTTAAGGCCATAGAGTGCCTTATCGAGTTGATACACATGATCGGGAAAGTAGGGATCCTCGAACCCTGGGGTTGCTTGACATAAACCAACTCATTAATAGGACCATTAAGAAAAGCACTCTTCACATCCATTTGTTGCAACTTAAAGTTGTGATGAGAAGCATAAGCAATCAACAAACGAATAGATTCAAGGCGAGCAACGGGAGCAAAGGTTTCACCGTAGTCGATACCCTCGACTTGGGAGTAGCCTTGTGCCACCAATCGTGCCTTGTTGCGAATGATGGTCCCATGAGCATCTTGCTTGTTCTTGAATATCCACTTGGTTCCAATGACATTGTGGTTCCCCGTTGGCCTCGGCACTAATCTCCACACCTTGTTGTACTCGAAGTTGTTGAGTTCTTCATGCATGGCATTAAGCCAATCCGGATCTTCGAGTGCTTCATATACCTTTTGGGGTTCAACACAAGAGACAAACGCGTGATGTTCACAATAGTTTGCCAATTGTCTACGAGTGCTTACCCCCTTTTGAATGCTTCCAAGCACATTCTTCATGAGATGACCCTTGGTGGAGAGCTTGGATGCAATCTTGGCGGCACGACGCTCCAATTCCTCCTCGGTGGTGAGTTGAGGAGCGGTCACTTGATCATCTTGAGCGTCGTCTTGAGCTTGTTCTTGATCTTGAACTTGCTCGGAGGAGAGAACTTGACCTTGGGCATCACTTGGTGTGTCAACACCGTCTTGAGCATGATCTTGCCCTTGGTCTTGTTCATGAGGGTTGAGGGCCTTCACTTTGTTCTTCGGAAGCGTGTGGGCCTTGGGTTGGTGATGGCTCCACTTGAGTGGAGCATTGTCCTTCTCCTTCGGCCACAAGGGGTTCCTCAATGGGTAGGATAAAACCAACACCCATTCTTCTTATGGCTTGAGGAGGAATTTCATCACCTACATCACAAGTGCCACTTTGCTCCACTTGGGAGCCGTTATTCTCATCAAACTCCACGTTACACGTCTCCTCAATAAGTCCCGTGGATTTATTGAGGACACGGTAAGCATGAGAGTTTGTAGCATAACCAACAAATATGCCCTCATAAGCTCTAGCCTCAAATTTAGACAACCGAACACCTTTCTTGAGAATGAAGCACTTACACCCGAACACCCGAAAATACTTGAGGTTGGGCTTGTTACCGGTGAGTATCTCATATGGAGTCTTGTTCAAGCCCTTGCGGAGGTAGAGCCGATTGGATGCATGACACGCGGTGTTGATGGCTTCGGCCCAAAAGTTGTATGGAGACTTGAACTCCGCCATCATGGTCCTTGCCGCATCCATCAACGTCCGGTTCTTCCTCTCCGCAACACCGTTTTGTTGAGGGGTGTAAGGTGCGGAATATTGATGCTTGATCCCCTCATCACTAAGAAACTCATCCAAGGTGTAGTTCTTGAACTCGGTGCCGTTGTCACTTCTTATTGTCAAGATCTTTGCATTGTGTTGACGTTGGGCTTCATTTGCAAAGTCAATGACGGTTTGTTGGGTCTCGCTCTTCCTCTTGAAGAAATACACCCAAGTGTATCTTGAATAGTCATCCACAATCACCAAGCAATACTTCCTACCCCCAAGACTATCAAAGATGGAGGCCCAAAGAGATCCAAATGAAGGAGCTCCAAAGGCCTCTTCGAGTAAATGATAGTCGTGGGAGGGTGAGCCTTCTCATGTAGCTTTCCTTCGATACAAGCACTGCAAGCACGATCTTTAGCAAAACTAACATTCGTTAGTCCACGGACATGGTCCCCCTTGAGAAGACTTTGCAAAGATCTCATATTGACATGGGCTAAACGGCGATGCCAAAGCCATCCCACGTCAACTTTAGCCATTAGGCATGTCGCGGTCTTAGTGGGTCGCTCCGAAAAGTTAATCACATAGAGACCGTTCTCGACATGCCCAACAAAGGCTACTTTAAGAGTCTTGCTCCACAAGAGGGCCACGGTATCAATATCAAAGAAAGTGGCAAAGCCCATGATTGCAAGTTGACGAACGGAAAGTAAATTGTATGCAAGGGACTCAACAAGCATGACCTTCTCGATCGTGAGATCATGAGAAATGACAACTTTGCCGAGTCCCAATACCTTAGAAGACGAGGCATCACCCCACTCGACATTGGTGGGCATAGATGGAATCTTGTGCACGTCCACCACCAAGTCCTTGCTTCCGGTCATATGATTTGTAGCTCCACTATCGAGCAACCATGATCCCCCACCGGAAGCAAACACCTACAAGAGATCAATGCTTGGTTTTAGGTACCCATTTTGTAATGGGTCCTTTGATGTTAGTAACAAGGGTCTTAGGAACCCAAATAGACCATTCAATATACTCATGAGGAGAACCAACAAATTTGGCATAAACATGCCCATCACTAGCACGGCATAACACATAAGAAGGATTAAAGTCGCCGGCTTTGTTGGAAGGGGTGGCATTGCCCTTCTTGACACCGCCACCCTTCGCATTGTTCTTCTTCTCCTTGGAAGCACCCTCTCCCTCCTTCACAAAAGTTTGCTTGAGAGGAGGAGGTCGTTTGGTCTTGTCATTCTTCTTCTTGTTCTTGGGATTGGGTGCGAACCCAATCCCCTCCTTGGCCACAACTTCCTTTTGATTGCTCAAAAGGTCGTTGAGGTTCTTCTCACCTTGTATGCATGACACAAGGCCTTTCTCAAGTTGCTCCTTCAACTTAGCATTCTCCTCAACAAGATGCACATGCTCACAACAAGGGTTAGTAGCATTTGCATTATCAATTAACACCATATGAGGAAAGGTGGCTTTCTCCTTAGTTAGCTTCACTTGGAGTTGATCATGAGACTCCTTGAGGCTAGCATGAACACCCTTCAAGACTTTGTGAGCCTTGTCGAGAATGTCAAACTCCTCTTTGAGTCTAGCAAGATCAACCCCAAGCTTTGCCTTCTCGGAGTTTAGCACACGAGACACAACAAGAGCATGATCAAGATCTTTCTTTAACTTAGCATGATCATCGTTGTGTGACTCCTCAAGAGCCAAACGAAGACCACGCTCTTCGTCAAGAGCATTGGAAAGATCCGAAATCTCATCGGCATAGTCACGACTATGCCCCTCCATCTTAGAGATGGTATCTTCGTGAGCCTCGATCATGTCATTGGCTTCACCAAGTTGTTCCAAGAGAGCAACGAAGTGCTTCTTGGATTTACCCTTGAGTTTACCCATAAAGGTCTCAAACTCATTCTCCTCCACATTTGTCCCCTCATGTTCATCAATGCTATCCGTCGAAGAAGGATGATTAATGATGGTAGTTTTGATGTTGGGGGTTACCTTGTTGGTGGCTTTAGCCATGAGGCACTTGGCGGTGATGTTCTCATTGGGTGAGTCGAAGAGAGACATCCGTGGAGTCATCGCAATGGCAACGGAGGCCATGGCAACCGACTCACCATCTTCATCATCGTCATCATCCTCATTGTACTCTTCTTGTACCACCAATGCCTTGGGAGGAGTCTTCTTGGTGAAGTTGCTCTTGTTGGGGAACGACTTGGCCTTGTCCTTTCGGATGAGCTTGCCACCATTGTCTTCCCTCTTCTCGTAAGGGCACTCCGCAACAAAGTGGCTCACATTGCCACAATTGAAGCAAGTCCTCACTCGTTGCTTGCCCTTTGCGCCACTTGAATTGTTCTTGTTGAAGTTTGGCCTTGAGTTCTTCTTGCTCCAAAATTGCCTTGAAGCAAGAGCCATGTGTTCATGATAGGCATACTTCGTATCTTCGAGGTTGCTCTCCTCTTCTTCCTCTTCATCCTCTTCCTCCATACTAACCTTGGCCTTTAGAGCAAGGTTGGGCTTCTTTACTCTTTGAGAGCGAAGAACCGCATTGTCGGCGGTCTTGTCCAAGATGCTCATAGCAACGAACTCATCCAACACTTCACTTGAGGACAAGGTGTGGAAGTCCGGCCTTTGACGAATGACGGAGGACATGGCTTTGTGGTAGGGCATCATTGCCTTGAGGAATTTGCGCTTGATCCAATTGTCATCCGTGTCCTTACTTCCATGATCTCGGAGAGAGACCGCGAGTTTGGTTACTCTCCGATAAAGCTCACGAGGTTCTTCATCTTCTTTCATTGCAAACTCATCGGCTTCATCTTGCACCACTTCATAGTTGGAGCGTTGAATGCTTGCGCTTCCCCGATAGAGGGAAACCACTTGTTGCCAAGCATCTTTGGCAATGGTGTAGGGCCGGAGATGAGGAAGATCTTCGGGTGGGATTGCTTCTTGGATGATGAAGAGAGCATTCTCATTGAATTGATGGTCCACGACTTCTCTAGGAGTGAAGTTGCTTTGGTCATGCGGATAAAAACCTTCTTCAATGATTCTCCAAAGGTTAGTGTTCACATGATTTAAATGACGCTTAAAACGGTAGACCCAAGAATCAAATTCTACATTCTTCTCAATCTTAGGGGCCGGGCCGGCATGATTCAAATGAGTGGAAGGAAGCGGTCCACCATAGACAAGTGGAGGTTCCACATGGGCAAAGATGCCGGTGCCATTTTTACCACTAGAAGAAGGAGCTTTCTCGCTAGTAGCTTCCCCCTTGTCGGAGGTAGCATCCGTCACCTTGTTAGCGGGATCACCCACTTTCAACGGTGCGGTGGAAAGTTTAAGCCCTTCTAAGAATTTATTAAACATGCTTTCGACCTCGGTCGTCATGGAGGTTTTCAATGTGTCCAACGCCACATTGAATTCCTCACGAGAGACCGCGGTTCCCCCATCTCCCGTAGACGAGACCGGATTCACACCGGAGTGCTCCTCCACACCGTCTACGACGTCAACCATACTCTTCGGACGGTAAAGTCCTTAATAAAGAGACGAGGCTCTGATACCAATTGAAAGGATCGATATAGTTGACTAGAGGGGGGGTGAATAGGCAACTAACAATTTTTAGCTTTTCTTTACCAATTTAAACTTTGCATCAAAGTAGGTTGTCTAGATATGCAACTAGGTGAGCAACCTATATGATGCAACAACAATAAGCACACACGCAAGCAAGAGATAAACACAAATAAGCTTGCACAAGTAAAGGCACGAGATAACCAAGAGTGGAGCCGGTGAAGACGAGGATGTGTTACCGAAGTTCCTTCCCTTGAGAGGAAGTACGTCTCCGTTGGAGCGGTGTGGAGGCACAATGCTCCCCAAGAAGCCACTAGGGCCACCGTATTCTCCTCACGCCCTCACACAATGCGAGATGCCGTGATTCCACTATTGGTGCCCTTGGAGGCGGCGACCGAACCTTTACAAACAAGGTTGGGGCAATCTCCACAACTTAATTGGAGGCTCCTAACGATACCATGAAGCTTCACCACAATGGACTATGGCTCCGCGGTGACCTCAACCGTCTAGGGTGCTCAAACACCCAAGAGTAACAAGATCCACAAGGGATTAGTGGGGGGATTCAAATTTCTCTTGGTGGAAGTGTAGATCGGGGCCTTCTCAACCAATCCCTAGAGAATCAACAAGTTTGATTGGCTAGGGAAGGAGATCGGGCAAAAATGGAGCTTGGAGCAACAATGGAGCATGGAGGTGGAAGAGGTGGTCAACTAGAGGAGGAAGACACCCCTTATATAGTGGAAGGACAAATCCAACCGTTATCCACCAACTCAGCCTGCGCAGCGCGGTACTACCACACCTGAGAGGCGGTACTACCGCAGGGGCACGCGGTACTACCGCAGGGCCCCGCGGTACTACCGCCCACACAGCAGAGACCAGAACAGCCAAAGGTGCACTAAGGCAGAGGGCGGTAGTACTGCTGGCGCGGTACTACCACTCCACCTTGCGGTACTACCGCAAGGCAGGGACTGTCCAGGGATGGGAAGGCACGGATGTAAAAAATTACATCCGTGGCTACTTCCGCAGAGTTGGAGTAGATGCAAAAACCCGACGCGGTAGTACCATAAGCCAGCTGCGGTACTACCGCGCGGGGCGCGGATGTAAAAAATTACATCCGCCCCTTATTGCCGCGTACTTGCGGAGCTAAGTCAGGGACCACGGTACTACCGCTTACTAGAAGCGGTACTACCGCACCAGCGGGCGGTACTACCGCAAGGTCCTGCGGTAGTACCGCTCTAGGGAGCAGTACTACCCCATGCCTTAGTTCGGCAAGCAAGAGCAATATTGCATAGACAAGGAAAACATAGGATGCTCCAAAGGCTAGAGGAAAGGAAGTGCAAAGGGAGATGTGTACGTGATGAATCCACCCAACCTTTCCAACGCGGACCCCCTCTTAATAGTACGGCTTCCCTACGACTCAATACCACCGAAAAGAACCGAAGAGAAACGCCGTCTTCCATAGCCTTCGAGGGGAACCAAAACATCTTGTGCCTAGTCAATATATCTGATATATTCGATGCACATGATTAGTCCGCAAAAGCATTGTCATCAATCACCAAAACCAACTAGGGGATAAAAATGCCCTTACAATCTCCCCCTTTTTGGTGGATTGATGACAACACGGGATTTGCACGAGAGTATAACGCAAAGAGCGGGGGCAAACCCCAAGTTCAAAATCTTTGACTGTTCCATTTTGAACTACTTCAAAATCTTGTCAAGGTATGTACTCATTGAAAAAACTTATCAAGCGTCTTGATCTATCTCTATAGATCTTGATGCTTAATATGTAAGCAGCTTCACCAAGGTCTTTCTTTGAAAAACTCCTTTCAAACACTCCTTTATGCTTTGCAGAATAATTCTACATTATTTCCAATCAACAATATGTCATTCACATATACTTATCAGAAATGTTGTAGTGCTCCCACTCACTTTCTTGTAAATACAGGCTTCTCCAAAAGTCTGTACAAAACCAAATGCTTTGATCACACTATCAAAGCGTTTATTCCAACTCCGAGAGGCTTGCACCAGTCCATAAATGGATCGCTGGAGCTTGCACACTTTGTTAGCTCTCTTTGGATCGACAAAACCTTCTCGTTCCATCATATACAACTCTTCTTCCAGAAATCCATTCAGGAATGCAGTTTTTACATCCATTTGCCAAATTTCATAATCATAAAATGCGGCAATTGCTAACATGATTCGGACAGACTTAAACATCGCTACGGGTGAGAAGGTCTCATTGTAGTCAATCCCTTGAACTTGTCGAAAACCTTTCACAACAAGTTGAGCTTTATAGACAGTAACATTACCGTCAGCGTTAGTCTTCTTCTTGAAGATCCGTTTATTCTCAATGGCTTGCCGATCATCGGGCAAGTCAACCAAAGTCCACACTTTGTTCTCATACATGGATCCCATCTCAGATTTCATGGCCTCAAGCCATTTTGCGGAATCTGGGCTCACCATCGCTTCTTCATAGTTCGTAGGTTCGTCATGGTCTAGTAACATAACCTCCAGAACAGGATTACCGTACCACTCTGGTGCGGATCTTACTCTGTTTGACCTACGAGGTTCAGTAACAACTTGATCTGAAGTTTCATGATCATCATCATTAACTTCCTCACTAATTGGTATAGACGTCACAGGAACCGGTTTCTGTGATGAACTACTTTCCAATAAGGGAGCAGGTACAGTTACCTCATCAAGTTCTACTTTCCTCCCACTCACTTCTTTCGAGAGAAACTCCTTCTCTAGAAGGGATCCATTCTTAGCAACGAATGTCTTGCCTTCGGATCTGTGATAGAAGGTGTACCCAACAGTCTCCTTTGGGTATCCTATGAAGACACATTTTTTCCGATTTGGGTTTGAGCTTATCAGGATGAAACTTTTTCACATAAGCATCGCAACCCCAAACTTTAAGAAACGACAACTTTGGTTTCTTGCCAAACCACAGTTCATAAGGCGTCGTCTCAACGGATTTAGATGGTGCCCTATTTAACGTGAATGCAGCTGTCTCTAATGTATAACCCCAAAACGATAGTGGTAAATCGGTAAGATACATCATAGATCGCACTATATCCAATAAAGTGCGGTTACGACGTTCGGACACACCATTACGCTGTGGTGTTCCAGGTGGCGTGAGTTGCGAAACTATTCCGCATTGTTTTAATTGAAGACCAAACTCGTAACTCAAATATTTGTCTCCGCGATCAGATCGTAGAAACCTTATTTTCTTGTCACGATGATTTTCCACTTCACTCTAAAATTCTTTAAACTTTTCAAATGTTTCATACTTATGTTTCATCAAGTAGATATACCCATATCTGTTCAAATCATCTGTGAAGGTCAGAAAATAACGATACCCGCCGCGAGCCTCAACACTCATCGGATCGCATACATCAGTATGTATTATTTCCGATAAGACAGTTGCTTGCTCCATTGTTCCGGAGAACGAAGTTTTAGTCATCTTGCCCATAAGGCATGGTTCGCAAGCATCAAGTGATTCATAATCAAGTGATTCCAAAATCCCATCAGCATGGAGTTTCTTCATGCGCTTTACACCAATATGACCTAAACGGCAGTGCCACAAATAAGTTGCACTATCATTATTAACTTTGCATCTTTTGGCTTCAATATTATGAATATGTGTATCACTACGATCGAGATCCAACAAACCATTTTCGTTGGTGTGTATGACCATAGAAGGTTTTATTCATGTAAACAGAACAACAATTGTTCTCTAACTTAAATGAATAACCGTATTGCAATAAACATGATCAAATCATATTCATGCTCAACGCAAACACCAAATAACACTTATTTAGGTTTAACACTAATCCCGAAAGTATAGGAGTCTGCGATGATGATCATATCAATCTTGGAACCACTTCCAACACCATCGTCACTTCACCCTTAACTAGTCTCTGTTTATTCTGCAACTCCCGTTTCGAGTTACTAATCATAGCAACTGAACTAGTATCAAAACTTAGGGGTTGCTATAAACACTAGTAAAGTACACATCAATAACATGTATATCAAATATACCTTTGTTCACTTTGCCATCCTTCTTATCCGCCAAATACTTGGGGCAGTTCCGCTTCCAGTGACCAGTTCCTTTGCAGTAGAAGCACTCAGTCTCAGGCTTAGGTCCAGACTTGGGCTTCTTCACTTGAGCAGCAACTCGCTTGCCGTTCTTCTTGAAGTTCCCCTTCTTCCCTTTGCCCTTTTCTTGAAACTAGTGGTCTTGTCAACCATCAACACTTGATGTTTTTCTTGATTTCTACCTTCGTCCATTTCAGCATCACGAAGAGCTTGGGAATCGTTTCCGTTATCCCTTGCATATTATAGTTCATCACGAAGTTCCAGTAACTTGGTGATAGTGACTAGAGAACTCTGTCAATCACTATCTTATCTGGAAGATTAACTCCCACTTGATTCAAGTGATTGTAGTACTCAGACATTCTGAGCACATGCTCACTAGCTAAGCAATTCTCCTCCATCTTGTAGGCAAAATATTGTCAGAGGTCAAATACCTCTCGACACGGGCATGAGTATGAAATACCAATTTCAACTCTTCGAACATCTTATATGCTCCGGGGCGTTTCAAAACATTTTTGAAGTCCCGGTTCAAAGCCGTAAAGCATGGTGCACTAAACTATCAAGTAGTCATCATACCGAGCTTTTGTCAAACGTTCATAACGTCTGCATCTGCTCCTGCAACAGGTTTGTCACCTAGCGGTGCATCAAGGACATAATTCTTCTGTGCAGCAGTGAGGATAATCCTCAGATCACGGATCCAATCCGCATCATTGCTACTAACATCTTTCAACATAGTTTTTCTCTAGGAACATATCAAAAATAAAATAGGGGAGCTAAACGCGAGCTATTGATCTACAACATAGATATGCTAATACTACCAGGACTAAGTTCATGATAAATTAAAGTTCAATTAATCATATTACTTAAGAACTCCCACTTAGATAGACAACCCTCTAATCATCTAAGTGATCACGTGATCCAAATCAACTAAACCATAACCGATCATCATGTGAAATGGAGTAGTTTTCAATGGTGAACATCTCTATGTTGATCATATCTACTATATGATTCACGCTCGACCTTTCGGTCTTAGTGTTCCGAGGCCATATCTGCATATGCTAGGCTCGTCAAGTTTAACCTGAGTATTCTGCGTGTGCAAAACTGGCTTGCACCCGTTGTAGATGGACGTAGAGCTTATCACACCCGATCATCACATGGTGTCTGGGCACGACGAACTTTGGCAATGGTGCATATTCAGGGAGAACACTTTTATCTTGAAATTTAGTGAGAGATCATCTTATAATGCTACTATCAATCAAAGCAAGATAAGATGCATAAAAGATAAACATCACATGCAATCAATATAAGTGATATGATATGGCCATCATCATCTTGTGCTTGTGATCTCCATCTCCGAAGCACCGTCATGATCACCATCGTCACCGGCACGACACCTTGATCTCCATCGTAGCATCGTTGTCGTCTCGCCAACTATTGCTTCTACGACTATCGCTACCGCTTAGTGATAAATTAAAGCAATTATAGGGCGATTGCATTGCATACAATAAAGCGACAACCATATGGCTCCTGCCAGTTGCCGATAACTCGGTTACAAAACATGATCATCTCATACAATAAAATATAGCATCATGCCTTGACCATATCACATCACAACATGCCCTGCAAAAACAAGTTAGGCGTCCTCTACTTTGTTGTTGCAAGTTTTACGTGGCTGCTACGGGCTAAGCAAGAACCGTTCTTACCTACGCATCAAAAACCACAACGATAGTTCGTCAAGTTAGTGCTGTTTTAACCTTCTCAAGGACCTGGCGTAGCCACACTCGGTTCAACTAAAGTTGGAGAAACTGACACCCGCCAGCCACCTGTGTGCAAAGCACGTCGGTAGAACCAGTCTCGCGTAAGCGTACGCGTAATGTCGGTCCGGGCCGCTTCATCCAACAATACCGTCGAACCAAAGTGTGACATGCTGGTAAGTAGTATGACTTGTATCGCCCACAACTCACTTGTGTTCTACTCGTGCATATAACATCTACGCATAAAACCTGGCTCTGATGCCACTGTTGGGGAACGTAGTAATTTCAAAAAAATTCCTACGCACACACAGGATCATGGTGATGCATAGCAACGAGAGGGGAGAGTGTGTCCACGTACCCTCGTAGACCGAAAGCGGAAGCGTTATATCAACGCGGTTGATGTAGTCGTACGTCTTCACGATCCGACCGATCCAAGTACCGAAAGCATGGCACCTTTGAGTTCTGCACATGTTTGGCTCGGTGACGTCCTCGCCTTCTCGATCGAGCAAGAGGGGCGAACTAGTAGATGAGTTCCGGCAGCACGATGGCGTTGTGACGGTGTTGGTGAAGAACAATCTTTGCACGGCTTCGCCTAAGCACTACAAACTATGACGGAGGATAAACTAGAGGAGACGGGGTTGCCGGCACACGGCTTTGTGTTTCTTGATGTGTCTTGGGTGCTAGCCCTACCCCTCTATTTATATGTTGAGCCTTGGGGTCGAAACTTGGAGTAAAAGCCTCCACAAAGTCGATTTCACCCGAAAAGAAAGAGTCCTTCTCGGACTCCAGGGCCAGACGCCAAGGTTCCCGGTGTCTGGACCCAGACGCCAGGGACCCTGGCGTCTGGCCCCTGGACTCCGCAAAACTTCCTTTTGCGCTTTCCAAAAACCTCGCAGACTTTCCCCTTTGGCCTAGATAAAGTGTTCTCGTGCCCAAACATTTCGGGAAACATCCGGAACCCCTTCCGATGGATTCCGGAACCTTTCCGGAGATCAAACACTACTATCCACATATCAATCTTTACTTCCGGACCATTCCGGAGTTCCTCGTCATATCCGTGATCTCATCCAAAACTCCGAACAACATTCGGTCACCAACATACATAACTCATAGTACTATATCGTCAACGAACGTTAAGTGTGCGGACCCTACGGGTTCGAGAACTATGTAGACATGACCGAGACACCTCTCTTGTCAATAACCAATAGCGGGACCTGGATGCCCATATGGGCTCCTACATATTCTACGAAGATCTTTATCGGTCAGACCGCATAACAACATACGTTGTTCCCTTTGTCATCGGTATGTTACTTGCCCGAGATTCGATCGTAGGTATCTCAATACCTAGTTCAATCTCGTTACCGGCAAGTCTCTTTACTCGTTCCGTAATACATCATCCCGTAACTAACTCATTAGTTGCAATGCTTGCAAGGCTTATAGTGATGTGCATTACCGAGTGGGCCCAGAGATACCTCTCCGACAATCGGAGTGACAAATCCTAATCTCGAAATATGCCAACCCAACAAGTACCTTTGGAGACACCTGTAGAGCACCTTTATAATCACCTAGTTACGTTGTGACGTTTGGTAGCACACAAAGTGTTCCTCCGGTAAACGGGAGTTGCATAATCTCATAGTCATAGAAACATGTATAAGTCATGAAGAAAGCAATAGCAGAATACTAAACGATCGAGTGCTAAGCTAACGGAATGGGTCAAGTCAATCACATCATTCTCCTAATGATGTGATCCCGTTAATCAAATGATAACTCTTTGTCTATGGCTAGGAAACATAACCATCTTTGGTCAACGAGCTAGTCAAGTAGAGGCATACTAGTGACACTCTGTTTGTCTATGTATTCACACATGTATCATGTTTCCGGTTAATACAATTCTAGCATGAATAATAAACATTTATCATGATATAAGGAAATAAATAATAACTTTATTATTGCCTCTAGGGCATATTTCCTTCAGTTTAGGCATCCAAAACCTTCAAGTCAAAAATGATGCCTTACTTAGTAAATGGTTGTTCAAATTACTTATTGAGGAGGGTATTTGGCAAACCCTGCTATGCAATAAATATCTGGGCCAAAACGCAGTGTCCCAGGCATTTTGGAAGCCAGGGGACTCACATTTTTGGGCTGGCCTGATGGCGGCAAAGAAACATATTTTTCGCTTTAGGTCCTTCGCGATAAAGGATGACTAAGAGATATGTTTCTAGGAGGATAAGCGGTTGTTAACCACCACTCTTTGGGAATAGTATCGAGCCTTGCACCGCATTGTTTGCGATAAGAATGATACCCTTGCGCAGGTACTCAGCTCCCCCCCCCCCCCCCGGATGTTTCATTCCGACGGGATCTAATTGGCCCCCGTCTTACTTCATGGCAACATTTGTTATCCCCTTTGGATTCAGTTAACCTAACACATGGATGGGATGTATTTCGTTGGAATATCATGACATCTTTGTCATTCATAGTTAACTCTATGTATCGTGCCCTCATGCACTCAGATATTAGTGGATAATAATAATAAAATATGGAGGTTGAAGATACCTTTAAAAATCAACATTTTCATGAGGTATCTTTCTACGGGAGTTGTACTAACCAAAATAATCTCACCCTATCGCAACTGGCATGGACATAGAAGTGTAGTTGTATACTCATCACAAGACAATTAAACACATATTCTTCCAATGTAAGATTGCGCATTCTACATGATCAGTCATCCATATAGCGTTCAATATGTATCCGTCGACGAGTGTTGCCAATATATATGGTCACTGGCTTGACGATATACAAAATAGGTTTTGCACGCTAATAAGGGTGGAAGCATCTGCCTTATTATGGCCGCTTTAGCTACGTAGAAATGACATTGTTTCCAATCGTAAAACCCCTTCTCATTTGCAGGTTATTTTCCATTGTACGCACTGGCTTCGCATGTGGCTTATGTTGCACAAAACGGTGTACCAACCGTTGTTTAAGGTGTGTGTATGCGGTTGAAGCGAGTGGCCAGAGAGGTTTTTACCAAATATGAGCGACAACATAATTTCTGGATCGGTCCAACTCCTACTTCGACATAGGCATAGTTTCGGTCTCATAGGACTTTACTGTTGTCAATATGTCGTTTTATTTATTTATTTTTGTCAAATTTGTTCCTGTTGGCTGTCCTAATTATGTAGAGGCCGGGTCTTGCTCAATATGACTGTATCCACTTGATGCTATATTTGAAGCTAATAAAAGCGCCCTTTATCGAAAAACATGTTGGCAAGTGTTGAAAAAAAAATCATTTTTTTACACTTGTACATTCATGGTTCATGCCAAAGCCTACCGTTTGTGGAGCATATTTAGCACCGAGTTGCCCATGCAACTATGGCCATGTTCACCGTTGTACCCCAATTTCCGTTCGGTGATTTTGGGAACACCTAAACATCTATTACCTTGTTTCCTATTCCAAAATGTATAAAGCTGCTTATAAATCTATAATACCTAAATAGTTCATCCCCATTATGTTATTTCTTTTAACATGCAGCCTATCCGCATCAGCAAACTGCCACATCATCATTTAGTTTTTCATTTAACTAATTTCTATTGGCATGTCGTCGTTGCTCAGTTTGCAGACTTAAATTAGCACAGAAGCCGTATTGGTCTCAATTTGCACACAGACCAACCCCTTCTCCTTCCTTCCCGTCCCATCCCCTTCCCCTACCGGCTCCTTCCTTCGTTCAGTTACCACAACCGAACAGGCGTTGCTTCACCTCTCCTCGATCTATAAATATTTGCCTCATGGCAGTACCACTTGGAAAGCAAAATCTCCATCATAGCGCTACTCCTATTCCGGCTGCCCCTCTTCCTGCCTAAAATCAAAGTGTACGATCTCTTTTTGTTGTCTCTGATGTTGTTTGTGCGGCTGGTGACGCCCTCCTTCATCTCTTGGTTTGGCTGCAGGTCATGTACAAGGTGTGGGTGGTGTGGAGTAACTCCATGATTGGCGGGGAATGGAAATCATGCCAGGCTATTCATATTGTTTGGTGGGGCGGATCGAGCAAGGAAGGGTAAGGATTTGATGTAATGATGATGGATACAGATGAGGTAGGAGCGTAGCTATGGGGTGGTTCATGTCGAGGATGAGTTGGATTGCCTTCTCTGCAGGCTGGATCTGACGCCTGTTCGCCGCCATCAATCCCACCCCAGCGGTTGATGGAAACTGTCCTCCACCGACTGTCTCCTCCTTCCTGCTTCTCTCCCAGGAACTTCTTCCTTCAGTTTGTTGTTTGTTGACCTCGCTAGACAGAGTTTTGAATGTATGTACAAGTGATTAGAGTGCAGATCCACGTTGGCATGTGCAACTGTTTGGCGCAGCACTGTCCATTCGTCCGATACTCCGATTTGGATGCCATGTACACCAACACGCATGGAAGAATGGATGTATTTGTTCATTGTCGTACAAGAGAGAGAATAAGCTGAACAGTTTCCCTTTTATGTATGGAGAGGAAGAAGTAGAAGGTCATGACTCTGGAGTCAGGACTAGAGCCTATACAAGATTGTATACAGGGCCTTTGTCTCTGATTCATGTGATTTTTTATCTACAGATTCTGTCAAATTAGTTCACACATCTATTTAGACACATTATATACTTCATATGTAATTATGAGGGTAAAACGTAATGCATGTTATATCTTTTGACAGCAGCAAAATAGAAAAAAACATTTTCTGTTCATATTCATGAACCTACTTTTTCTTCACATCCCTTTCTCTTATTATAGAGGCCTGATGTTATGGACTCCTGAATGTTTCATATGCAGCTCACATTTACAAGTTGCACTATTCTCTATTATTTCTTTTAGAATTTCCTTATGAGAGAACCTCACATGCTACATCGTGAACCACACATGTAGCTTCTTACAAAATACACTGTGACTTCTACCTCAAATTAGTAGTTATGCTGCCCAATTTAGAATTAGTTATCAGTAAAGTGGCTGCATTTGTTTATAATCAAGGAAAACTCTCATTAGTACTCTTTTGTTAGTTTCTACTTGCAGTTGTGCCATACCAAATCCCTAATATATTGTAACTATCTATAGTGTAATCACTTTGATCTGTCTTTTTGTATTCTCTACACTGTTAGTGACTATGAATCATCCTACGGTATGTCCGCATTTCTACAAAATTCCCGCAGCAACACGCGGGGCATCATCTAGTTACTACTAAAGAAGTAAAGAGAGAGAGAGAGAGAGTAAAGTGAACGGTTTAGTATAAAAAGGAGGAAAATGCAAAGAAGCACCACTTTCACGTCATAACTCTCGGAAAACCACCACTTTGCATGGCACCGAAAAAATGACAGTGGCAAAAAACACTGAACGAAAAAACGAATGCGTTTTGACGTGGCCGTCTTTTTTTCGCTCGGGACAAAGCTGCTGTGCTGGGCTGGGCGATGTTTGCTGGGCTGGGCGCATGCGATCGTTTGCTGGGCTGGGCGCATGCGATCGTTTGCTGGGCTGGGCTGGGCGCATGCGATCGTTTGCAAGGCTGGGCTGCTGGGTCGGGCTCTGCTCATTCGATTCTTCTAAAAAACGCAGCGGTGGTTCGATCGATTGACTGTGCCTGTTCGATTTCTTCAGAAAACCCCAGTCTCCACACACACACACAGCATTCATTCACATTCACCCTCCTTGCACAGATAACCACCACTCTCCATCGCTCCTCTCGATCCAACTTCGTCCTTCCCATCCAAACCAAAAAAAACCTTCATTGCGCCATGGCATTTTGCATCGGATGAGACAAGGCGCTGTAGGAGATGTTCAACGGCGATAGCACCAGGCTCTCCTACGCGCGCGAGGTGAGCACCTGGTACGCCAGCGTTGCTATCCTCAAAAAAATCATGCACACGCAGTGAGGGCGGCCACAAACCATGAGGAGTACGCCCGATTGCTAGACCTCCACCGCCCATTGATCGAGAACCTGGTCTGGGCGATGGGGGAGGCCAGGGATTCCCCGGATCCATACCAGAGGGCAGGCTGGTACATGTACCAGAACCACGACCAACTCCGCGTGTACTGCGCGCTCGATAGGGTGGTGCCAGTGCTGCCCCTTGCTCCTCTGATGGACACTACTAGGAAAAACCTTACCAGTAGCGTGGGTTTTTGACTACCAGTAGCGTAGGTTCCCACGCTACTGCTAATGACGCTACAGCTATTTTTTAGCAGTAGCGTGTGTTTTACCCCACGTTACTGCTAAATAGACATACCAGTAGCACTGGTGCCCCACGCTACTAGTATTCCACACCCACGCTACTAGTAAAGGAATAGCAGTAGCGCTTATATGATACACCCACGCTACTAGTAACAAATTAGGATTTTTTTTTTAAAAAAAGTCTACCTATTTCAGTTTAGACATGCATTTCACAATACGTACATGTTATGCATACAGTCAATCATCAATCATACATATCTGATGTAGATAATTAACACACGCACACGCACACACACACGCACGCGCACAAACACACACACAATATATGCCACGCGTCTATGTCGTCGGCGTCGGCGCCTCCACAAGGCCGTGTTGATGTCGTCGTCGTCACTGCCGCAGCAGCACCATGACGATGTCGTCGTCTTCGTCGCCGCTGTAGCCCTGTGTCGATGCCGATGTCGTCGTCATCATCGTCGCCGCAGCCCAATGTCGATATCGTATTCGTCGCCGCCGTGGCTTCATGTCCATGTGTTCCCTACTAGGAACTCACAAATCCTGGAATTAAATAATGAACCAAGACCACTACTAGGAACTCAAAAGAACCTGGAGCATTTCAATCTGTTCTTTTGTCCTACCGCATTTCTGGTTCAACACAGACAAAGATTGTTATAAATACTAGGCTACCAATTCATACACAAATGTGATATGGGTTTATTATTACATTATATACGTAAATTTACAGGCCCGAGATACCTTGTATAGGTCAAGAAGAATATTGTCAAGAGACTCCCGAGCTTCATTTGGACAACGGTCACGGAAGGATCTTATCGCATCGATGGCTTCTTCAGCCCGGTTTGCTTGTTTCAGTACAGTAGCCATATCCTTCAATGCACTCTCAATTGTTCACCACTGTTAAGAGCTGCTCAGAACAATGGAACTGCCTTGTTTGGATCCTTTTCAATTAACTGGAATAATAGAAGCAAAGTTAGACACAAGCTTATCTTACGAAAGCTTTTACGATCAAGATTGTAAATGCATCTTGGTTGATTCACAAGTCTGCAAGTGCCACAGATAAAAATTACACTGTGTAAACACAGGTAATGCACAAAAGCATTTCAGTCCATCAGGCAGAATGAGCACCTGTTACAACGACTAGTGAGACACACATAGTGCAGTAGACCATCACATCTTGCCAAACCGTTTCAATATAATCGTTTGATATACAACAGACTTCCACGTTTACAATCATAGTGTTTAGGATACCTATTTATTTTTCTAAGATCAGTGCTTTAGCCTGCTACTTTAGAAGCAATACTAACTGCTACTTTCTACTCTCCTCATCCGTGAGAGGAATAAGTAAATCAAACACTCATACACGTTCAACACCACCCTCCACGATCCAAGTAGTTATCAATTAAACAGGGAAAAAACGAATAAATATTTCTTTTTACACCACATGGAAAACCGAAATCCATCAGCCACAATGTGTGTCATACTGCCGAGCATGGCTAGTAATAACTATGGCAACAAAACAAGGCTGTCCATGGAATTTCAGACATAACAACACTTAGAGCTCTCGCCTGCTGAGTTAGACGGCGGTGCTCCTAAACCTAAAAGGCGCATCTGCACTCTAACAACAGTGTTAGATAACTTACCAGAATCTGATGACTGGGAGCAATGGCAACACAAAACTGTCGAAGAAAACTGCCTGCAAACATGTATCCATATTTATGGAGCAGAGTTGATGCATCAATGTAGATGTAGCGTACCAAATCAATGGAATATGAACCAAAATAGTAGAATCTAGATTCAGAATCTGACCAATAAGCAAGAAAGAGGAACCAAGAGCGCAGCTGAACTGATTTTGTTGCTTGGAGAGCCAAGTCGTTAAGGTCAAGGAGCCTCAGACCAGCATCATGGGCTTGGTTACGATCAAGGAGCAACTGTTCTTATCAGTAGAGTTTAGAAGAGGAGGAAAGAAAGGATGAGAGAAAAGCTAAGACCAAGAGAGCATCTATTCTAAACTGAACCAGGTAAAGCAATATAAGTATCTATAAATAAAGGGCTATGTCCTTTAAACCAATGATACTGTTAATTATTAAGCATGTAAAAGAAACATCTGATATAACTAAAGCAATAAAAGAAGTGTCACCACATGCAACTACCAGGACTATGTGATGTGCACTATATACAACTAAACCACTAAAAGATGATGTACTAAACAGAACAAGAAATACCAGTACATGGTATTTAAATAAAAACTAATATGTATTAAACACAGATACCAGCTTGAAGAGTAACAAGTGACCAACAAGAATATAAGCATGTAATTATACTTGCAGCAAGAGAAACTGAAATAAAAGGAACATTTAAATAACAAGAACTACAACCAGAACTAGATCATGACCACAAGTTGATCACAGAGTTAAAGTAGCATCAATTCCACAGGAACACATCTATATGCATGGTAGGTTAATGGTTTAACTGTCAATTAACGATAAAGTGCTAGTATATCAAACAAGTGCACATAGGACCACCAGCAGCACCAAATCCCCAACGACCAGTCCATAGGCATGAACTAGAACTAGAGTATGGACTAGTGGATCAACAGGAGCATTAGCACATCAACAAATCTAGGCCCAAATATGAACCCTAAACAGTAACCAACTACCCCAACTAATTTCAGTAAAGCACAAATCAAGTAGCAGACCATAGCCATCAATCCAAGCGTCCTCAAAAACCTAAGTCATATTACCAGTACACGAAGAGGACCAAGATCACCGCAGCCATGGTCTAGGCAGTAGAGGCAGCAGTAGGGCAGAGAAGGAGAAGCTCACCATGAAGGGGTTATAGCCAAGGCCGTGCATCGCCACCGCCGCGGTTGCGGTGTGGCCAACTCACCGCCATCACACGGCGGCAGGAGGCGAGGTACGCGAAGCCGTGGAGAGGCAGGCGACCGCCGCATCGCCAGCGACCAGGGCCGCATCAGTGACGCGTGCGACACCTAGGCACAGCCAGGATTCAAGTCACACCGGAGCAAGGCGCCGGAACCACGCCGGCGACCTAGCCCCGCAAGCACCGAAACCCTAGCGAGGTTTGACCGAAGCGAGCGACCACACGAGGCAGGGGAAAGCAGATCGAAGAGGTGGAGCAGGTAGAGCTCGGTGAGGGGGAGCCGTGGGTATGCTGGACGGCGCCAGAGCTCGCCGGAGTTGGCAGGGGAGGCCGGCGGCAGGGGCGGCGATTTGGGGATCGCGTGGGAGAGAGAGAAATGAGAGAGAGAGGTGAGGAGGCCAGTCGGGCCAGTGGATGTCTATCCACAGCTGTAGCGCGGGGCGACAAACAGCGTTAGTGCTATTGCTTTAGTTGTAGCGCTGCGTAGGTTCCAAGCGCTGCTAGTATCCCTTGACCTGGCCGAGTGGTGTGGCACATCTAACAGTAGCGCCGTCCACCCTAACCAGCGCTGCTAAATTGTAGCAGTAGCGCTTGTTATTCCCAGCGCTACTGGTACTTAGCAGTAGCG
Organism: Triticum aestivum; assembly: GCF_018294505.1. Lineage (NCBI taxonomy): Eukaryota > Viridiplantae > Streptophyta > Magnoliopsida > Poales > Poaceae > Triticum > Triticum aestivum. The sequence continues at coordinate 396,387,613 of NC_057808.1, forward strand.
CTGCTGCTTAAACTAGCCCTACTAGTAAAATTATATCTATAAGCGTTTTCCTAGTAGTGGGAGATGGAGTCTCCGCAGGTGGAGCAGCAGGTGCAGGTTGAGACACCCCAGATGGAGAAGCAGATGCAGCAACAAATGAAGGTGGAGACACGCACAAGCAGCATGAGGAGAAAGAAGAAGCAGCTTCGCATCATGGGGCCAGTTTGTCGACCACTCCCTCGCCGATGGATCCGGAGCTGCCACTGCCGCCATGCCCGCGCGAAAGAGAAGAGGGATAGAGGGAGAGGGATGGGGGTGAGCGATGGGAGTGAGAGCCGGCCCAATCGCTTCGGACACGAGAGTTAATGGGCGATAGCGGCGGGCCGTCCACCGCTGTTGGCTTGCTCGCGATCGGCCACGTCAAAACGTGCTCAAAAAACGGATCAGTGTTTTTTGCCACTGTCATTTTTTTGGTGCGGTGCAAAATGTCAAGTTTTATAAAGTGATGGTTTTTCGAGAGCTATGACGCGCGAAAGTGGTGGTTCTATGTATTTTACTTATAAAAGGTTGTCGCAAGTTTAATCTCATACATCAACTTCAAAATCTGTCAGTCTGATACGTGGCCTTGCTATTACCATACATCACTCTTCATTGTGTTTTAATTGAACCCATTGCATTAACTTCTCGCTAGCTTTGCCCCTGATCTAGTCCATATGCTTATCATCAAAGGCCGGTAAAACCCTTGTAATAAGATTACCGAGAAAATGAAAGGGGAGGGCGGCCCAGCTCAGGACGCTACTATGCTCCTCCTCCTCCTTCTTTGGCGCTGCTGCATCCTCCTTGCCGGGTCCACTGGCCGTGGGGCATGTGAACAGTAACTCAAGCAGGTTCGTGAAATATATGAAACCCTGGCCTTCGTTTGCCTGGCACTTCTTTCCGCACATGAAGCTCCCGTCAAGTGGGTGCAAAATCTGAAAGCTCTCGGGGCAAAATGCACACGCGGTCTTCAAGTGACTTTTGCGCGACGATTTCTCTGTCAATAGAGAAGAAAAGAAAAAAAACACAAGTTAGGATAGGCGTCACCGTGGTAAATCTGAAGGGAAACCATATGCAAGTGTACCAGAAAAGGTCATGCATATCATGGATGTTTTGTCGTGGCGGTTCAGGTGTGGTCGCTGCTTACCGATGATGGCGCATGTTTCAACGGCCGGCGCGCCTGAGTGGTGGTGGCTGTAGCGCAGCTCGGCGAAGAAGGTCTTGTCCGCGTCGTTGGCCTGGTTGCGCCTCCGTTTGCTGCTGGCGATCTTCTTCCTGCGAGCAATGAAGCTGACGTGGACCTAGATGTGGCTTTGGAAGCCCACGTACGCGGCCATGAGAGGCTTGACGGGGACGAACTCCGAGCCCGGGTTGGTGGCGTTGTAGTGGCGGAGGGCGTGGTGGACATGGCAGATGATGGACGCGTCGCGCTCCCTACAATCGATCCAGACATCACCATTAGCATGCAATATGTTAGTGGACTCGAAAAAGACGGATACATACATACATACATAAGCTGATTATAAGCGAGCAAGGACAACGTACTCTTCAGTGCGCTGGCGGCAAGGAGCCGCCGTCGTCCCGTGGTGCGGCAGGTCGTGCACGAAAGCGGGCGGCGCGCCGTCCTTCTTCGGCTTCATCATCCGCACCATCGACAACAGTGCAGACCCCATTGGTGATGATCAAAAGATCGAGAGCGTGCAATCCCTAGCTAGGTAGCCCCTGCCTCTCTTCTGTAACGCTATCGATCGTCTACATTAGTCCTTGATCGTGTACCGTGGCCGTGGGTAGCTGCATGTATATATAGATGGAAGCAGGGGAGACACGCGGCCCGATTCTGACATGTACCGCTGAACAGCCGAGCCTCGGTCCGACTCGGAACTGAAAATGAAACCCAAGCCCGACTCGATCGATCCACCGACCGTCCTCAACCCGCTCCAACCCGGACCCCGGCCCGCCGCGTCTATATACACACAGACACACGCCTCCACGCCACTCATCACACCAACAAACGCTTGCGCCCGATCGAGGCCAAGCGGAAGCAAAAGCCAGATCTCTCTCACGCAAAAGTCAGATCTCCCATGGGGAGCAAGAGCAAGGACGGCGGCGGCAGCAAGGACGCCGCCACGGAGGCGGCGGCCGCCGGCGGCGCGGCGACCAAGCAGGAGGCCCCGGCGAATCGCGGGAAGACGCTGCAGCAGGTGAACCAGGAGCTGAGGGAGTCCCTGTCGAAGCAGGACAGTTTCCGCAAGCTGGCGGAGCGCTACGGCGGCGTGGACGACCTCCTCGACCTGTGCGTCGACCACGGCGACGACAACTGCTTCGACGACTGGTGCTGCGTCATCAACCCCGATGGATCCTACTACTACATGGACCGCCACTACGCGCCTGCCCCCGATTACTTGCTGTCCTATGATGATGCTGGTCGACTTGTTCTCCTCAAACAAGAAAAGCCCACCTGATGTATCATGCATGTAGCTCGTGCCTGCTCTAGTTTGCTTGCTTGTGTTCTTTCTTTCTATACCAAAGAACCTCTCCGGTGCTACATATCCGGATATGCATAGGAGTCATGGTGTTATTTTGGTATTATATGTATTCATTGATGATTTTGGAAAACTAAATGTGGTACTAATTAAATTAGTGAATTATTCAATCATACAGAAAAGAACATGCAAATCATGAAATAAATGTGAAATTTTGCGAATAAACGTACTAGCAAAGAAGCACAACAACTCTTTGTTGGGTTCACTAATGCCGACGGTCATGGAATCTGTAATACCAAATTTTCAATTTGGAATGTTATACATTAGATCATCATTGCATATCATATTTTATTGCATTTTGGTTTGATCCTAGAAATTTTACGCAACTCAAGGACCCACAGAGAGAGTTGGGGATTTCATTATTTTCATATTCGAGTTTTCCTCAAATTTTGAAAAAAGGATCGTTTGATTTTTAATCATTTTCTCTTGAATATTTCTTTTATAATAATAAAAGAGAGAGGATAAAATGACTTCCTAAAAATAAAGAAATATCGGAGATTTAATGTTAAAATCAAATAAGATTTTTATTCGGAGTTTTATCGCTATTTTATTGAATTAGGAAAAATATGCGTTTTTCAAGGTTGCATTTTAGGCCCAAATAAATGTTCACCTTGTCCGGCCTATTTTTAGAGGACGGGGAAAATTTATTTCGGGATTTTTGGAGTCCATTTAGTACTTCTTTTATTTCTTTTTCTGCACAATGAAATTATTTAAAAAAAAGACAAACCGACTCCGGGCCATACCCGAGCGGGACTCCGCTCGGGGGGCCTTTATAAGCCGCGCCACCCGAGCCCCGCAGCCCACCAGCCCGCCACGCCGCCGGACCCTAGCTGCCGACCACGCCAGCCCGCCGCCGCCGCCAACGCCGCCCGTTGCCGCCGCTGCCGCGCCGCCGCACCGCCGCCGCCGCCGTCTCGCCGTCTCCATTGGAGGTAGCTGCCGCCGCCTCGGTTTTCGCGAGAAAACCGAACGGTTTTTTCTCGAAACCCTAGATCCGTTTTTTAGATCCGGTTCGGTTTATTCGGTTTAGTTATTTAGCGAACGCCCGTTCGTACGTTCGTTTTAACGAACGGTTTTCACCGTTTAGCCGCAGACAGTGAACGTTCGTTCGTTAGCCTGTTCGTCAGTTTTTCTTTTTCTCGGATTTTTCGCGATTATTTTCGATCGTGATTTCTGATCCGATTTTCGTTTTAGTTTATCTTTTCGCTCGTTTACCGGAATCAGGCGTTTCAAGCGCCTAGAGTTTCGTCTCGAAGCCCTCTTTCTGTTTAACCAACTTGAACAAGATTTTGCTACTGTAAAATTTGACTTTAGTCCAGATTAGTAAACGAAGCTTGTTTCTTTCACCGTTTGAGTTTTGTTGCTTCGCTTGATTTGATTCTTTTTGCAAACTGGAGTTCTTAAGTTGAACTTTCTGGTTAGATCTCTTATTTGAGTTTTACCCGTGCCTTTGCTTGATTGCTTATTGTATGCTTGTTTGTTTGCGATAGAGTACCCAGAGTGCGAAGCGTGCTATTACGAGTCTCTAGGTTTCGCGGATCATCAGTAAGGCAAGTAACACTTTGATCATACCTCTTTACTACCCAGTTATATTGCATTAGATCAATCCTCAAACAATTGCATGTTAGGATCTGAATTAAATTGTGGGTTGGGAAGTAGTTGAGGTAGTGCCTATTCACCTGTTTATTATCAAACCTTTGGGAGTTACTTCTACGTTGCTTATATTGCTATGCTATGCTCGTAGACGTGGATTGGGTTTGAGTGTATTCATGACAGTTGTGAGTATTGTTAATCAATGGTTAACTTAATGTGGCAACTTTAATACACATCTGGGTGGATTGAGGCATTTGGGGAATTCAAGTGATTGCCTATATTTTTGGAAATCCCGGGGTACCGTGTGATTCTCCTATGGACTGCCACCCAAGCTCAAAGGGATCATGAGATTATTCATGCTAGAAACTTCCGTGTGCAGCCACAAGCCATTATGGGCCTGGCATAGTTGCTTAAGTCGTGTGAACTCTTATAGTGGTAGACTAGCAGATGTAGGGGATGTAGGTGGTACTGTCTACCATCGTAAGGTGCTAACGCTTCTGAAAGACTGTGTCTCGGTCATCCGTTTCTCAAACACCATGTAGTGCGAGAAATATAACGGAGGAGATCGAGTCTTGTGGGAAAAGTGCGCAAACCTCTGCAGAGTATACAATCTAATCATGGTTAGCCGTGTCTCCGGTTATGGACATTTTGAGTATCTAGTTCTTGGATTATCATGTGGATCTCATCACTCTTAAATTATAAAATTTGATTGGGTTATTAATTACCTTTTAATTGGGATTGAGATGGGGTTTACCATTCTCAATGTTTAACAACCACCATGATAGTTAAATAAAGTTTATTCCTTTGTTGTAGGGAAAAATTGGCTTTTCGCAAAACATTTTAACCATACAGCCTCCACCAGCCTCTGTTCATTACTCTTTTGTGTTACATTGCCAGCATATTCCATGGGCTGACCCGTTTTCCGGCTGCAACGTATCATGTTGCAGATTTTTCAGACGACAAGTAAGGAGCCTTAGGTCGTGGTCTTTCACTCAGTGATGCCGTTGGAGTTGATGGACTCACTTTATCTTTCAAGCCTTCCGCTGTTATCGTATTAGATGGCCTTAAGCCATATTTATTGTAATAAGTTCTCTTTTGAGACATTCGATGTAATAAGTGTGTGGTTGCTACTCTGTAATAAATCCTTCAAGTACTGTGCGTGTCAGCATTACCGATCTAGGGATGACACTTATGCACAGAGATCAGACTGTTTGAGATCTGGTCGCTACAGAATCCATACGGATATCTTCTTAAAATGCATTTCATAAGACTTAATTAATATCTAAATCCAAAGGGTGTGCTTTGACTTTCCATGCCTGCAGTCAGCCCAACCATACACAACTTTTCACTTAATTTTCTCTCTTTTTCTTTGAAAAACGAGCACACTCTTTCATAAATTTGAACTAATTTTTTTAAAAATATTGACTTTCAAAAATCATTCTTTAGAAATTGAACTTTGATAAATTTGAACTATTGAAAGTTTAACTCTCAAAAATTCAAATTAGTTCTCCTATTGTATGATCGACTTTTTCTTTTGCACAATACTTAGACAAACTTTCAAAAACTTAAATACTAACTTTCAAAAATTATTCTTTAGAAATTGAACTTTCATAAATTTGAACTATTGAAACTTTAACTCTAAAAAATTTCAAATTAGTGCTCCTATTGTGTAATCAACTTTTTCTCTAGCACAATACTAAGACGAACTTTAAAAAGATTAAATACTTTCTATCATAAATTATTTTTTTAGAAAATTGAACTTTCATGAATTTTAACTTCTGAAATTTTAACTCAAACAAATTCAAATTAGTTCTCCTATTGTATGATTGACTTTTTACCTAGAACAATAATAAGCCAATGCATGCATATTGTGCCTGGTTTAGCTTGTTTGTTTAGGTCTCCCTAGACAATATAAGAAAACCAACTTACCATATTATGTTGCGCTTGATCGCAAAATCGCATTGGCCAATATAGTTGTAAAAGAGTTCAGCCGGCCTCTGGCACTCAGCGATGCACACTACCATTATAGTTTGACCCCTATTCAGTGGAATTGGTCGCTTGCATCTCATCGTCCTAGGCCATGCTGGTTGTCCAGCTCAATTGTCGACACAAGTTGTTGTCGACTATGTTCACTTGTGCATTGTCGCCTTTTCCTCGACCCAAGACCATCTCTAGTGCTGACATATTGATGAATGTATGAGTCATGGTGCTACTTTGCTATTATATTTTTTCGACAATTTGGTAGATCAAATGTACTGCAAAATTAGTGAATAAATCATACCGAAAATAACATGCAAATCATTAAATAAATGTACCACTCCATAGAAATTTTGCGAATAAATGTACTAACAAAGTAGCACATCGACTCTTATGGGCTTCACTAGTGCCGATGGTAATGGTATCCATGCATATATTTGCTTAGATTCCATTTCATAAGACTCAATTAATTGTCTACATCCAAAGTGTGTACCAATTTTCCTCTCTAACGGGTGACCGTGCCTGCGGTTAGCCCAACCACACACAACCTTTCACCCAATTTTCTCTTTCTTTTCTGTGAAAATGAGTACCAACTTTAATTATTTTTAAAATACTCACTTTCGAATACTAAAATTTTATAACATTGAACATTCATAAATTTCAACTCTTAGAATTTTAACTTTCAAAAAAATCAAATTGGTCCTTCCATTGTATGATCCACTTTTTGTTTGGACAATAGTAAGGTGATGCATGTAAATTGTGTTGGGTTTAGCCTGTTTGTTTGGGTCTCCCTAGACATAAGAAAGCCAAATTATCATATTATGTTGTGCTTGATCTCAAAATCGCACCGGCTAATATAACCATAAGAGTCCAGTCGGCTTTTGCACTCGAAGATGCACATTGCTATTATAATTAATTTGATCCTATTCAGTGGAACTGGTCACTTGATTTTCATCCTCCTCGACCCTAGATGTCTGATACATCCATTTTACATCATGTTTTCCTACTATTATTTTTTTAGAGTTTTATTCCACTTCATGATGTAATTCTAATGTCTTTTTTCTCTTTTAAATTACAAGATTCATCACAAGAGGGTGATTGCCGGCAGTTGGAATTCTAAGCCTGAAAAAGCTACAACAGAGATAGCTATTCTCCGGAGCTCCAAATGACATGAAAATTTATGATGAATTATTTTTGAATATATAAAAAAAATGGAAGAAAGAAGTATCAGAGAAGACCCTCGGTGGGGCTACCAGCCAAGGGGCGTGCCCTACCCCCCAGGGCCCCATAGAGGCCCAATGCTGCCCATCTTCTCCTAAATGAAGCCATTTATCCTAAAAAAAGAAGACTTTCAGAACCTTCCGCCGTCGTCTCAAGGCGGAGAGATTCTGCCAGGGAACTTCCCTCTGGGAGGGGAAAATCGAAACCATTGTCATCACCAACACTCCTCTCATCATGGGAGGCTTCATCTATATCAACATCTTCACCAACATCATCTCATCTCCCCACCTAATTCATCTCTCGTGTTCAATCTTTGTATCTAATCTCTTATTGGTACCTGGGGTTCTAGTAGTGTTGATTACATCTTGTAATTGATGCTAGTTGGTTTACTTGGTGGAAAATTATATGTTTAGATTGTTAATCACTTATTTATCTTCTCTGATCATGAACATAAATATGATTTGTGAGTAATTCTATTTGTTCTTGAGGACATGGAAGAAGTCTTGTTATTAGTAATCAAGTGAAGTTGGTTTCCGTTCAATATTTTGATGATATGTTATGTTGTACTTCCTCTAGTGGTGTCGTGTGAACGTTGACTACTTGACACTTAACCATGTTTGGGCTTAGGGGAAGACATTGTGGAATTAGTTTGTAGATGATGGGTTAAGGGAGTGACTTAAACTTTAACCCCAGTTTATGAGCTGTTCCGTAAGGGTCTGTTTTGGATTTATATGTTTCATGCTATGGTTAGATTTATCTTAATTCTTCTCTTGTATTTGGGGATGCTTGCATGAAGGGCGTAATCATAAGTAGGTTGATCATTCAAGTAAGAACAACACCTTAGCTCTGGTCCACCCACATAACATCTTATCAAAGCAATGTACGCTAGTCAATGAATCATGGTGAAACTAACTTGACGAATTCTGTGTGTCCTCAAGGGCGTCTGCTCACCATAAGAATTATCTCCGGCTTGACCTGAGAAAAATTAAGGATTGGGACACCTTGCTGCACCTTGTTATTTTGGTTGCTTATTACTTGCTATTAATTATCTTGCTATCAAAACTATCTTACAACTTGCAGAGAACACCTTCCTGAAAACTACTTATCGATTCCTTCTGCTTCTCGTCGGGTTCAATACTCTTATTTATCGAAAGGACTACGATTGATTCCCTATACTGGGTCATCAATGTCCAACTCAATCGTCGATGCAAGTCAATGCCGACTATGTTCACTCGTGCATTGGTGACTTTTTCTCGACCCAAGATCATCCCTAGTGCTGACATATGGATATATGTATGAGTCATGGTGCTACTTTGTTATTATATTTACTAGATAATTACTCGTGCCTTGCAACGCGGACGTACATATTCTAGTGGTTCAACACCAATCGTATCAGGGCCCAGTCTTCCGGAGGTGCTCATAGGGGTATGGTGTGCGTGCTTCATAGGGATGAGTGTATGTGTGTATGTATGAGCATCTGCATCTATACTGTGTTAAAAACACCAATCGTATCAAGCATATACCTTACACCCGCCATATTCTAAATTTTGATAAGATTTTATTTGATTTGAGTATGGGTAGGGGAAATCAATGATAGTTTTTTTTATTTAGTTGAGGTTTTGCTAAGATTTGATTTGATTTAGGTATGGGTAGGGGAAGGCAACAGACTTTTTGATTTAGTTTAGGTTCTGGTAAGATTTTATTGAGTTAACACAAACCATGATTTTTATAAGATTTGATTCGGCTAATGCAGACCATTGTTTCCAAGGAAAATACCGATTTGGTTTAGATTATTCCAAACCTAGGAGAGGGGAGGGGGGACGAAACCAAATTTGCCGATGTACAAAAGAACTCCCTTTTAATATTAGATACTCACCTTTAATATTTTACAATTTGGAAGATTAAATAAATTGCCAAATTAGTGAATGAATCATGAAACAAATTTACTACCGTGTAGAATTTTTTGTGATAAATTTACTAGCAAAGTAGCACAATGACTTTACTCGGCTACACCGATGCCGACATTAATTGTATCCACACGGCTATCTTCTTAGATAACATTTCATAAGACCCAATTAAATGTCAGCATTCAGAGCATGCAAATTGATTTTCTATTCCAAGCCTAAGGTCAGCCCGAACACGCATAGGGAGGGCCAAGCGGAGGTCATAGTTATCCGGAAAGGCGCACAATGCAACAACAATTGTTCCATGTGGTAAAGAAGAAAGGAGCGGGCCTCACAAATGTGCATGTGACCCTATCTCCCCCACCCCCGCCCCTCCAACGAGACTCGATGAGTACCAAGTTTACAAATTTGAACTGTTGAAAATTTGAATGCTCTCTTTCAAAAATATAAATTTTATAAAACTTGAATTTTAAAAATTAAACCGTGAAGAATTTAAACTTTACAAAATTATGACAAATGAAGTTTTAGAATATATACTTTCCAAAATTCAACTTCTATAATTTTTTACTTTCAAAATTTCAAATTTCTACCGAAGTTGAAGGTAGGGGGTGGGTGGGAGTGATAGGTAGATCGAGAGAGAGTTGAAAAGGGGAAGATGTGTGGGCCAACTTTTGGATGCATGAGCATGTGCATCAACCCGGCCTTTTGAAATTCGTAAGAGCAAACTTTGTACTTATTTGAAAGAGGGCCTGGAATTCTTGGAACACCCTCTGCTCTTCACCCGACTTTCTTTTTTTGCTAGTTAAAAAATATCCGAATCTAAAGGGCAATTTTTTTTTGTTTCAGAGTATTTGAAACGGCAGCCTGAGCACAACAAAGTGGATGCCTAAATGGTTAAACCTAATCAGGCAGAATATAAATGCACACGTCTGTTTGGCAATTCCTTAATTTTAAAAATTGTGTGCATGCTGATCATTTTATGCTTGATTAATAAAAAACATATGAGATGTGAAAGAAACCATACACCCGTGCAACTGTTGACTAGTTTTGAGAGGGAACACTTATTTTTTTCACGAATTGATGCACAAAAGAATGCTGATAGTATCATCTTATTAGTTTGGTAATGCTAAAAATCTGACATTAGATATTTAAGCATGGCAAATCGAACACTTTTTATGACAAATTTAGCTGGCTGAAGGATGAAAAATTTAGTTTATGAGCATGGCAATTTTTTCGCAAAAAAATGAACTCGGCTGGATTTATCATGCTTGGCAACTAAACTTACCATCCTTCACAAATACAAATTGTCTTAAAAAACTTTTGATTTTTCATGGTAAAAAATCTGACATCGGATTTATAGTGGAGTCATATTAATCTTACATGTCCCTACTTAGGGAGATTCTTTTTTTCCTCTGTTCTGAATCAATCATAGTCCCATTACATTTCAACTTTACTCAGAAGACCCGATGGATAAACTCGGAGCAAATTTGTGCTGGAACTCAAAACATAAAAAAGACTGATTCATGTCACCAGTCCAAGACGCACGCATGTATCAACAATTTTCTTCATTTGTTCAACTAACTTAACTCAAGATATATTTGCCTGATGTATAAATTCGATATATACCACTACCAGAGCTTGTCACACCATGGTCCTGCCACCTAGCCAGCTCTCGGCGGTACGTATGGGGTGGGCAGGAGCACCAGCGGCGTCTTGCGGTGGAAAGTCAGTCTGCCGGCCTCCTCCATGCTCAGCTTCTCCGCCACCATCCCCTCCGGCAGCTTCCACTCGAAGCCGTACAACATGTTGGCCAACGTGAACTCCACGTTCGCCACCCCCATGGCCAGTCCGGGGCAGATTCGCCGGCCGGCGCCGAACGGCATCAGCTCCAAGTGAGCGCCGCGGAAGTCCACCTCGCCGTGCCTCCCGCCGGACTCGAACCTCTCCGGCTGGAACTCCGCCGCGTCCTGGCCCCAGCTCGCGGGGTCCCTCCCGATGGCCCACGCGTTCACCAGCACCCGCGTCCCCGCCGGCACGTCGTAGCCGCCGATCTCCACCCGCCGCAGCGTCTCCCGCGGCAGAAGCAGCGTCACCGGCGGGTGAAGCCGCAGGGTCTCTTTGACGACCATCTTCAGGTAGGTCAGCTTCGGCAGGTCGTCCGGCTGCACCCGCTGCTCGTTGTTGCCGTTGACGGCGACCGCGGCCCTGATCTCCTCCTGCGCTTTCTTCAGCACTTGCGGCTTCCGGATCAGCTCCGACATCGCCCACAGGATCGTCACCGAGCTCGTGTCGACGCCGCCGAGGAACGCGTCCAGGAGGACAGCCTTGACGTGGTCCCTCGTGAAGCCGTGCTCCTCGCAGATTCTGATGAGGGCGTCCACCAGGTCGCCGCCGCCGCTCTCCGGCTTGGGGCGCGCGGGGTGCAGGTGCTGCTCCAGCACTGCCTCGAAGAAGCCGTCGAGGTCTCTGAAGATCCTCTCCCTGCGCGCGACTATGCCGGCGAGCCGGTCGAGGAGGCGGCCGACGGCGTTGGGGAAGAAGTCCTCGGCGGAGAAGCTGGCCGACATGTCCATGGCCTCCTCTAGCACGTGCTGGAACCGCTTGTGCTTGCCCGCGAACGCCTCCGCGCCGTACACGCTCCCGTACGCCACCGTGCTAATGACGCCGTCGGCAACACGGAACACGTGCTCGTCCAACGACACCGGGCCCGCAGCGTCACCCAGGGCGGCCATGAGCCTGTCGACCTGCTCCTGCCGGGCGGCCCAGGCGGCTCTAACACCGCGGGCGCCGAGGAGCTCCGCAGCGAAGAGGCTGCGCATGTCGCGCCAGTAGGCTCCGTATGGTGAGAAGGCGACGCTCTTGCGCCCGTAGGAGAGCCGCGCGGGACCTGGTGACGAGGGCCGGCTGCAGCAGTCGGCGTCGTGGGCCCTCATCACGTCGCGCGCCGCCGCGGAGGAAGAGACAACCACCGTCGTCGCCGCGCCGAGGCGGAGCAGCATGACGGGGCCGTGCCGCCGGGCCAGGTCACGCAGGCTGCGGTGCGGCAGAGGGCCCAGTTGGTGCAGGTTGCCGAGCACCGGCACCCGCTTCGGGCCGGGCGGCAGCTTCAGCCGCCCTTCCTCGGAGCTGCGCTTCGTCACCAGCAGGTACGAGACGACGGGGAGGAGGATGCTGGCTAGGAGGAGGAGCTGCCATTGCTGGGGTAGTGAGAAATCCATCGTCCCGGCCGGAGGTTTATCTAGCTCGCTCACGGACGAGGTGCTGCTGATCGTGGACGGTCGTCGGGGGTGTATAAAGTGACTGGCAATGGCATGGTGGACACCATGTACCAGTTGGTCCAACATTGAAATTCCTGTAAGATTTTATTTCTGGGCTCAAAAAATAAACACTAGAATTTGTTTTTCACTAGCTGAACAATTTCTTATACCCCATGCTGAATACTCCCTTCGTACCTAAATATATAAATATATGTCGTTTTAGCTTTTCTACTGCAAATTCTGTCATAAAATCATTTTGCAAAACTATCCTCGTCCACCACCACTCGTTTCCGCAGTCCACTCGCTCTTCCCATCCATTCCAGATTTTCTCATCTCTCTCTCTCTCTCTCTCTCTCTCTCTCTCTCTCTCTCTCTCTCTCTCTCTCTCTCTCTCTCTCTCTCTCTCTCTCTCTCTCTCTCTCTCCAGATCCGCAGGTCACTCCCTCTTCCCATCTCTAGCAAGTCCCTCGCTCCGTCGCCGCCCTTTCCATGTCCCTGTCGCTGTCCTCTCCCTCTCCCCGTCGCATCACTCTTGCCGCTGGTCGGAAAATATCTCGAGCGACTTATATTTCAGGTCAGAGGGAGTATGTTTTTAGTTATGTACGAACAACTTTAGTTAGTTAATTCTCTGTCGACTGAGCGCTAGTCGCTCCCGTAATATGCCATCGCTCTTAATTTGAAGACACCTAAATGTTGTCCTACTGTTATTTTAGATCCCTTTGGAAAGATGGAAAAAGGAAATCCAGGTCAATGACTTGTGCACTCCGTCTTCTCACCACCCGACCGGCTGGTGGCACGTGCCATGCCACTTCTACGTTTTGAGAGTTGCATCGGTTGGTCCTAGTGTTTTGAACTTGCTCACCACATATGCCATATCATTATGCTGCCAAAAAACATGTAGGTTGCTCACCACACATGTGTAACGTGGCATCGGTAGGCCCTAGCTAGTGAGGCATGCATGCATCATTTTGGTAATTAGAGGGAGTATAAACTTCAGTTTTCTAGCGCAAAGAACTTTTCACTTTGGAGTTCGGATGATACATGTATAGTTTGACGTCACATCACTAGTGCAGAACCGGGCTGTATCACCGGTTCGTAAGGGCCTTTAGTGCCGGTTCTACAACCGGCACTAAAGGGTGGGGACTAAAGCCCCCCCTTTAGTACCGGTTCGGCACGAACCGCCACTAAAGTGCCACCACGTGGCACGAGCCAGGCCCGGGTGCGAGGAGACCATTAGTACCGGTTGGCTACACCAACCGGTACTAAATGTTTGGGGGGGTTTTGGTTTTATTTTTAATTTTTCCTTTAGTTTTGTGTTTTCAATTTAATTTAGAGATTGTTTTTACATTATAATGAGTTGTTAAATCATTAGGTGAAAGTACCGCAGATTAGTTTCGACTGGATGCATGGATCCTAGCCATATCCATATTACTTGATCACCTACTTGATCACCTTAGGTGATCAAGTAATATGGATATGGCATATACTTGATCACCTACTTGATCACCTTAGGTGATCAAGTAATATGGATATGGCATAGACTTGATCACTTATAGCTAGGATCCATCCAGTTGAAACAAATCTGCTGTTTCTTTCATAAATGATATAGTAACTCATCATCATCATCATATTAATATAAAAACTCTTGCATCATATCATCACCAACAACAGTATACTAGCTAGCTAAAAATCATCATAGTCGTCATTACCACTATTTAATCATCATATAGTCATTACCGCTATCTAATCACCATCAACACTAGCTTAAAGAAGAAACATTCACTTGTACCAGAAGCAAAGATATCATCGAGTTCAACATGGTCATGGGATTATAAGCGTTCATAAGACCACAAAAGCCAAATCACTCTCTGAGGTTAAGTTCAGGATAAAGAACACAGACATGAGAGGACAAGTACTTATTAATTAAGAGCATGAACTAGCTTATAATCACTCCTGCTGCTCTCTCTCGGGTAAAATAGCATAGAACATGTATAGCTCTCCTGACTCATCATATTGGAGCATGCAGACGAACCTGTCTCCTAATCGTGGGCTGCGCTTCTGTTTGCTGCCCCCTAGTACTTCTCTGCGATCGTTAACAATTTTGCTTCAATCTTTCACTAGTAAGCATTCCTCGCTTTTAGAAATCCGGTATGCACTCATGTGGATTGTAGGATGTCTTGGCCGTAAGCTAACCATTGACATGCGACCTTTAGTACCGATCCACTGAGGCACAACTGTCATCGGGAATCCCTGTTTAAGAACATCGTATAGTAACATTATTACTTAGCAATGAAGTTTAGCTTGAAAAATAATGTATGCAAAAGATGCACTGAGGACAAATAGTAAAAATCTTATCATCTTTCCTAAATAGATGTGACCGTAGTTCAATACGATCACTATTGGTCGCACATTTTGATTACTATTTCAAATTCAGGAAAATAATTTGTCTTGACAGCATCAAGATCCTCAAGCCATGAAACATAATGACTTATCTCCTTGCAATTTAGTTCAGCCCCGGGACAGTGGACAGTCATGTCTACCAAGCGTCAGACATGTTTGCTTGAATGGAAATAAGCTGTCAATAGAAATTAGTTGTCAACTATTTTTGAACAATGTTGGGGATATCGCTTATCGGGAACTTATCGGTGACCCATGATAAGGGGTACATCGGCCAGTTTATCGGCACATCGGCCGGTTTATCGCCATATCGGCTGCTTTATCGGCCAATTTATCTTATCGGTTAGACATTGGTAAGCGATAAATCTGCCGATTTATCGGCATATCGGAAGATATCTTGAACAGTGTTTTTGAATAAACAATATCGAAGACATAAATACGGTTAAGAAACTCACATAATGGTAGAACTGGAGGCGTCTGCACATCGACCCAAATGTCTCTATTACCTTCAAAATCATCTTCGGGACGAATATCAAACGTGATAAACATATCAGGCTCAAATGCATAAGCCTTGCATAGTGCTTGCCAAGTTTTGCATTCAAAATAGGTGTAGGTGTCTACATTGTATAATTTGACGTTGAAGGTATAACCATGCTCGGTCTTCAAGTAAACTCTCTTTACCTCCATAGTTTTGTTAGGACTGAAACCTATCTTATCCAAGACAAAAATTCTTGCATGGCAGGGAATACGCTAGTAGAATAGTGAAAATTTAAAATTATAAGTTGAAGCAAATGAAGCATAAGTCATGCTTAATTACGAAAGAAGACTTGTCGTTGTGACTTACTGTATCCACTTCGAAGGTCTCATCCAGCTTGATGCTGAAGTGCCTATCATCAACTAGGAAATTTCTGTCGCACAGGCCGCGCTCGTCTTCGCAGTATTCGCACATACCGAAATCATTTTCGTCGTCAGACGACATTTCCTATGTTCAGAGTTGAAACATTAATTGATAAACACTTATATTACTGGCTAGCTAGTTCTATATTAATTCAACTAATTAATTCAACTAGCTAGTTCTATTAATTCAACTAGTTCAATTCAGCTAATTCAACTAAGCACTTACTAAAAATAAACTAGTTCAATTCTATTAATTCAACAAGTTCAATTCAACTAATTCAACTAAGCACTTACTAAAAATAAACTAGTTCAATTTTATTAATTCAACTAGTTCAATTCAACTAATTCAACTAAGCACTTACTAAAAATAAAGTAGCTATTTCTATATATAGTAAATTTAATATATCTAACATTTGACATTAATATATCTAATTCATCTATAACTATAAAAGTATTAAAAACTAACTCATCTAACATTAATATCTAGCTAATTCTAATATTCATCTAACATTTGACATTAATATCTAACATATATTTCTATCTAATTCATCTAACATTTGACATTAATCTAACATTTCTATAAACTAAAAGTATATATAAAAACTAAAAAAGAAAAAAAGAAAAAAATCATTAACAAAAAACAGAAAAAATCGTGTGTGTGTGTGTGAGGTCGCCGACACGCGGCAGTGCCAGGGCGCGGTCGATCTCTTACAGCAGGGCGACGACGGTGGAGGGCGCGCGGCGACGATGGTGGAGGGCGGCGACAAGGGCGGGGGCGGCGACGTCGGCGGAGGGCGGCGACGACGGCGCGGCGAGGCGGCTGGCGACGAGGGCGGAGGGCGCGCGGCGGGGCGCGCGACGACGGGGGCTGGCTGGGGCGGCGACGACAGCGACGGGGACGGGCTGGGCCGCTACGCGGGCGGCGACGGGCTCGGCGACGGGGCGCGCGCGACGGGGGCGAGAAGAACAGATGAACTGAAGCCAACCGAAATTTTCATAAGTGCAGTATATATAGGAGAGGCCATTAGTACCGGTTGGAGGCACCAACCAGTACTAAAGGCCTATTTTGGCCATGCCAAGCGGCGGGAAGCGCAGACCTTTAGTACCGGGTCGTGGCAGAAACCGGTACTAAAGACCGACCTTTACTACCGGTTGATGCCACGAACCGGTACTAAAGTGTGTGCGCTCCCATCCCACGGTTCAGAAAGTTTAGTCCCACCTCGCCGGGCGAAGGGCGGCCGCACTGGTTTATAAACCCTGCCGCGGCTGCTCCTTCGAACTCCTCTGTAAACCAGGCTTCTGGGCCTAACTATGGCACGCTGGCCTGTGAGCCTGCTGGCCCTTGTGGGCCTAAATTTCCATGCCCGAGGCCTCGCAGGCCCACTGGGCAGCGCCCCGATAATTTTTTATATAGTTTTTTTCTTTTCTGCATTATTTATTTTCTTCTATTTATTTCTGAGTAAATTTTTTATATAGTTTTTTCTTTTCTGCTTTATTTATTTTCTTCTATTTATTTCTGAGTAGTTTTTATATAGTTTTTTTCTTTTCTGCTTTATTTATTTTCTTCTATTTATTTCGAAAGAGATTGTCCAGTTTGTACACGAAGTGCATCCAGTTTTTGCCGTGACCCTCTCTACTTTTTTGCACATGCTATGCGGGTGAAATGATGATACCATGCCAAGTTTCAACCTTTTTAGAGTTCATTTGTAGTGCTTTTCAATTTCAGGGCCATTTAGCTCAAAACAAATCAGTAAATGCATTAAAAATAGCAAATTATGTCAGAAAGGGTTGAAAGTTGATGACGTGGCTTTGAATGGCGCCTCTGAACGCAAAAAAAGTCCGTAGTTGTAATAAGTTATTAAAATTTTGAATTGTCGGTGTAACGGATGAGTTTTCGTCCGAAACCCTGATACTTCGAAAGAGATTGTTCAGTTTGTACACGAAGTGCATCCAGTTTTTACCGTGACCCTCTCTACTTTTTTGCGCATGCTATGCGGGTGAAATGATGATACCATGCCAAGTTTCAAGCTTTTCAGAGTTTATTTGTAGTGCTTTTCAATTTCAGGGCCATTTAGCTCAAAACAAATCAGTAAATGCATTAAAAATAGCAAATTATGTCAAAAAGGGTTGAAAGTTGATGATGTGGCATTGAATGGCGCCCGCTGAACGCAAAAAAAGTTCGGTGTTGTAATAAGTTATTAAAATTTTGAATTGCCGGTGTAACAGATGAGTTTTCGTCCGAAACCCTGATACTTCGAAAGAGATTGTCCAGTTTGTACACGAAGTGCATCCAGTTTTTGCCGTGACCCTCTCTACTTTTTTGCACATGCTATGCAGGTGAAATGATGATACCATGCGAAGTTTCAACCTTTTCAGAGTTCATTTGTAGTGCTTTTCAATTTCAGGGCCATTTAGCTCAAAACAAATCAGTAAATGCATTAAAAATAGCAAATTATGTCAAAAAGGGTTGAAAGTTGATGACGTGGCATTGAATGGCGCCCGCTGAACGCAAAAAAAGTCCGGTGTTGTAATAAGTTATTAAAATTTTGAATTGCCGGTGTAACAGATGAGTTTTCGTCCGAAACCCTGATACTTCAAAAGAGATTGTCCAGTTTGTACACGAAGTGCATCCAGGTTTTGCCGTGACTCTCTCTACTTTTTTGCACATGCTATGCGGGTGAAATGATGATACCATGCCAAGTTTCAACCTTTTCAGAGTTCATTTGTAGTGCTTTTCAATTTCAGGGCCATTTAACTCAAAACAAATCAGTAAATGCATTAAAAATAGCAAATTATGTCAGAAAGGGTTGAAAGTTGATGACGTGGCTTTGAATGGCGCTTGCTGAACGCAAAAAAGTCTAGAGTTTGAGAGGACAGAGTGAGGGTGTAAACATGTAAAAATATACATCAAAAATACATTGATCATCAATGATCTTTTTGTGTACAGTCTAAATTGTCAATATGAGTCCTCAACGGTTTAGAAACCGGTGAAGACTCATATTGCGGCCACAAATTCTACACATAGAGTTCAATGAAGACCAAGTGCTTGTGATAGTTTGAGAAGTAACATATTTAAGATGGTAAAAACCCTGTTAGCCGAGCGAGGTGGGACTAAAAAACAGTTGCAACTACAAACCTCTAGTACCGGTTGTTGGTATGAACCGGTACTAAAGGCGTTGGTGGGGCCCCAGCCGGACCACGGCGTGTCACATCCTCTTTAGTACCGGTTCGTGCCATGAACCGGTACTAAAGGTTCGTGACGAACCGGTACTAATTAGCTCCGCCCGCCTAGCCGTTCGAACCGGCACTAATGGACACATTAGTGCCGATTTTGTTACAAACCGGTACTAATGTGCTTCACATTAGGCCGTTGTTCTACTAGTGCATACACTTCTGGAATCTGGCAATTTGCCGTCTGCCACCTCTTTGCCGTCCGCCAGCTGACGGCAAAGAGCCTCTTTGTCGTCCGCTTCCACAAAGCGGACGGCAAAGAATGTGCAGATGGCAAAAAGTTTATTTGCCGTCGGCTGTTTCTTTGCTGTCAGCCAGCAGACGGAAAAGAGCTAGAAGGCAGACGGCAAAGGGCCAGGTGGGCCCCAAAGGGCATGGCGTGGCTAGGTCAGGTTCTTTGCCGTCCGCCGGCGGACGGCAAAGAGGAGACGTGGGCCAGCCGTAAATGGCCGCCCTCGGCAAAGAAGGCCCACTTAACGGGCCGAGCCGTCTCCCCTCTCTCTCTTTCTCTGTCTCCCTCCCGCGCGCCCGCCTCTCTCCTCCCCCGCCGCTCTGCCACCGCCGCCCGCCAGCCCCGCCCCCCGGACCCAGCCCCCGCCGCCGTCCAGCCCTCCCCCCGCCCCCGCGCCCCGTCGCCCCGTCGCGCCCCGTTGCCCCGCTGCCGGAGAGGCCTGCGCCGGGCCGCCCCGGTGCCGGACGCCTCCACGCGGCCCTGCACCGCCCCGCCCCACTGCCGCCCTCCTCCCCGCGGCCCCTGCGCCACCCCGCCCCACCGGCCGACCTCGCCCTCCACCGGCGATCCCCTGCAGGTTTGTTCTTCCCCCTTTTTTAGTTTAGTTTTTTTAGTTTCTTTTAGTTTAGTTTCCGTTTTTGTTTTAGTTTTAGTTTTAGTTTAGTTTTATTTTCAGTTTAGTTTTAGTTTTATTTTAGTTTAGTTTATTTTATATTAGTTTTAGTTTTAGTTTAGAAGAAGAAGAGGAGTAGAAGGAGGAGGAGGAGGGAGGAAGAGGAGGAGGGAGAAGAAGAAAGAAGAAGAAGAAGAAGAAGAAGAAAAAGAAAAAGAAGAGAAGAAGGAAAGGAAAAAAGAGGGCGTCCAGGGACGAGCGGGTTAGGGGTTCCTCGGTGTCGATGGAACCCTAAATAGCAAGTATCGTCAGTGCGAGATACATGTGGCCGTCGGTGTCGAATACTACATCCATGTCCCACAAGTGACGCCGACGTCCGGCGTCCCAAAGCAACTGTTCTCGGCGTCGATGGCGGTCGAACACCATTGCGAATTTGTCCGGCAGCCTCTGCGATGACGATTTTAGGCAAGTGTTGAAACTTGAAACACCCAAACTGACTCAAGTTGGTTTGGTTGTTTGAAATTTCAAAACTTGGCTTTAATCCTCATCGCAGAGGCTGCCAGACAAATTCGCCAAGGTGTTCGACCTTCATCAGCCAGCGGAACTATTCTTGCGGGACGCCGGGCGCCGGCTTCACTTCTGGGATGTGGATCTAGTGTTCAACGCCGAGCGCCACATGTATCTCACACCGATGATACTTGCTATTTAGGTTTCCATCGACGCCAAGGACCCCCTAACCCGCTCATCCTGTTGTAAAAATTTAGTTAGGTCGACGGAAGAAACAAAATTGCTATGTTATTCATCTTTCGATTTAAATGTGCAGTTATTTCGTCGCTGCGAGGGTCTGGTGTTCGACGAGCTCTGCCCCTGCGTTCGTTGGTGAGCACAAATGACATCTCCTCCTCCCCCCTTCATTTGCTCTGTTCCGGTCTTCGTGCCGATGAAACTTGCTAGCTATAGGTGTCAATCATCAGTATGCGTAACCACTATGCGTCTCCCATTCGAAAGGGTTACATCTATAAATATGCATGCATTTGCATATTTATAATCATGATTCTTTCGAATTGTCCAACGTTATCCATGGACAGCCCGAGTATGTGTAGATTGGGTTCGTTTTCCCATATGCTCTGCTCCGGATCCGATGCAGAATTTCGTCAGTGCCTCCCTGTTGTTCTCCGGGTACACATCCTCTCTGCTTATTGCCGAGACGTGTATCAGGAGAACAACGGGGAGGTGCTGCCGAAATTTTGCGTCGGATCCGGAGCAGAGCATGGGAAAACGAACCCAATCTACACATACTCGGGTGGGATTAGGACCTATCTTTACCTATTAGCGTGTAGGTTGCATGGACGTAATAAAACTGACAAACTCCATTAACTGATGGATATGGTTTGCTTAATTATGTATATATTTCTTGTGTGTCCAGTAGGAAGTCAATATGAGTGATCGTGCATGGATGTACACCGGTTACACTAGTCAGAAAGTTTGGACCGAGGAATGGTTAACAAAAACCAAGGGGTTTGTTAGAGCCGCATTTGCAAATGGCCAGGAATTAAGCTGGTGCCCCTGTGCCCGTTGCGACAACTATAAAAAGAGGGACGAGCTTGAAATGAGTAAAGACCTGCAGAAGTTTGGTTTTACGCCTGGTTACACGGTCTGGACATTACATGGTGAGTCTGCCCAACGTGCCAGAGCCGAGGTGGTTCGTCGTCGCACCGACGAGCATGGTACCGGGACCGCAGACATGGTGCAAGACTTTGACGATGCTCGGGACTCGGACGAGGAGATGGAGGAATCTGCAAAGGCCTTCACTGAAATGTTGGAGTCCTCAAAACGTCCTCTCCACGAGCACACTGAGCTTTGTCAGCTGGATGCCATCTCACAAATAATGGCTTTGAAGGCTCAATTCAACTTGGGCAGAGAATGCTACGACGCGATGATGACAGTATTCGGACGATTTCTACCCAAAGGCCATGTGCTACCTCCAAACCTGTACCAGTCAGACAAAATCCTCCGTGCTCTTAAGATGCCCTATGAGAAGATACATGCCTGTGAGAAAGGATGTGTCTTATTTAGGCTTCAGTATGAGGACTTGAACTATTGTCCCATTTGCAATTCTTCCAGGTATGTTGTGGTAGACAACGGTATGGGTGAGAAGACGCAGACCAAAATACCCGTTAATGTTCTTCGGTATATGCCAATCGTACCAAGACTTCAACGTCTTTTCATGGTCGAAGAGACGGCCAGACAGATGACATGGCACAAAACGGGCAAAAGAACCGAACTAGATGCAGATGGGAATGTGATGATGGTGCACACATCGGATGGTGAAGCGTGGAAGCGCTTCGATGCATTACATAAGGAAAAAATGGCAGATCCAAGGCATCCTCGAGTCGCCGTCAGCACAGATGGGTTCAGTGTGTTTGGTCAGATGGCAACCCCATACAGCTGTTGGCCCGTGTTTGTCATTCCACTCAATCTCCCCCCGGGCAGATTATGCAAAGAAAGAACATTTTCCTGACGTTGATAATTCCAGGGCCCAACTATCCGGGGAAGAATATGAATGTGTACATGCAGCCGCTTAAGGACGAATTGCAAGAAGCTTGGGATAATGGGTTCAAGACATACGATGCCTTTAGCAAACAGAACTTCATAATGCGTGCCTGGTACATGTACTCGACGCATGACTTGCCGGCGTATGCGCTATTCGTTGGCTGGTGTGTGCATGGAAGGTTCCCGTGACCCACATGCAAGGGAGCTCTTGAGTTTCGTTGGCTGACGGCAGGGCACAAGTATAGTTGCTTCGACTTGCATAGACCGTTTCTACATCCTGGCCATAAGTTCAGGAAAGACAAGAAGAACTTCATCAAAGGTAGAGTTGTCAAACACTCTGCACCACCTGCGTTGACAGGCCAACAGACCCTAGATCAGTTAAACGCTCTCGAGCCAGATCCAGAGCGTCCAGGGTATTTCAAGGGGTATAATAAGGAACACGCCTGGACTCACAAGACATGCTTCTGGGATCTGCCTTACTTCAAAGACCTCCTTTGCCCACACAACATCGACGTGATGCACACTGAAAAGAATATCGCCGAAGCCATTTTTGGTACATTGTTCGGCATAGAGGGGAAATCAAAGGATAATACTAAGGCTAGAGTCGATCAAGAGGAGCTATGTGATAGACCGTTACAAAACATGAAAGAACCGAAAGGAAAGGGGAACTGGACGAAGCGAAAGGCATGGTTCAATCTTGGAAGGCCAGCTATGAAGGAAATTATTTTGTGGGTGAAAATGCAGTTGATGTTCCCCGATGGGTATGCAGCAAATCTAAAGAGGGGAGCGAGTCTTCAAAAATTGAAAATATTTGGTCTAAAAAGTCATGATTGGCACATATGGATTGAGCGGATAATGCCGGTGATGTTGCGTGGCTTCATCCCTGAGGATGAATGGCTAGTACTGGCAGAGCTAAGCTATTTCTTCCGTGTTCTTTGTGCGAAAGAACTATCGCCTGGCCTCCTAGAAGAAATGGAACAGTTGGCGCCGGAGTTGATCTGCAAGTTAGAGAAGATCTTTCCGCCAAGCTTCTTTAATCCAATGCAACACTTGATTTTGCATCTCCCGACCGAGGCACGATTGGGGGGGCCCGTGCAAAATCGTTGGTGCTACTCAACTGAGAGGATGCAGAAGACGCTTCGAGCAAAATGTAAAAATAAACGTAGAATAGAAGCATCGATGGCGGAGGCATTCATCACTGAGGAGGCGGCAAACTTCGTGACAGCACACTACGAAGCCAAAAATCGTCATTTGCATAATCCGAAGCCTCGGTACAATGCTGACGAACCTCAAAAGGGTCAATCCAACCTCAGCCTATTCAAAGGGAATCTCGCACCAGCCAGTGGTTGGAAACCAGTAAGGTTGGATGTTGAAGAATGGCGGACCATTTCGCTGTATCTCTTCAACAACCTAACAGAAGTGCGGCCGTACATCGAGTAAGATCTCGGTACATTGTTTCACAACTTCTAATTCCTTTGAACTTCTCTTATTCCTGGATATTTGATGCAGTCGATACGTCGCCATATTCTCGTATGGAGTGGTGATCCAAAAGGATTCCGTCGAAGAGTATGAGCTTCTGGCAAAACAAGGAGCCGAATATCCCGGTTTCATCTCTTGGCTAAAAAAAACCGGTAATTTCCATTAGACCCTTTTTCTTTTCTTTGGCTAATTTGCGACTAATGCAACAATCCTTTCGTATTAAACTTGTAGGCTAATTCAGAGATTATGGATGCCGAATTGAGACAAGTAGCTAATGGTTTTGACTATAAGGTCCGTTCATTTGACAAATACGACATCAACGGGTATCGCTTTCGTACCTATGGCAAAGAGCTATCTATGGCCGACCGAAAGTCTACAAATTGTTGTGTCTCTGCTATCGGCGAAGGAGGTATCGAGTATTATGGAAGAGTTGAAGCAATTTATGAACTTGAATTCTATGGTGAAAACCCACCAAACGTCGTAGTCTTCAGATGTTATTGGTTCCAGCCGAGGGAGACTAGAAGGACTCATGAACATATAGGGCTAGTCGAAATCAAACAAAGCACCCATTTGGATGTTCCCGATGTCTATATTACGGCTCAACAGGCAACCCAAGTTTTCTATCTACCGTGGGCCTGTCAAAGTGATCCAAATCTCAGTGGTTGGGACGTCGTTTATGAAGTGCCGCCACGTGTTAGACCACCTCCCCCCAATGAAAAGGATTATGAACCTCACATTAACCAAGACACATATGACGAAGGAGAATTCTTCCAAGAAACACGTCTTTCCAAAAAACGTTTCAAGAACCGCTCTACTCCACCCCAGAACATTGAAGTAGACAACGATAGTGAATCCGACTTCACCCCTGAGCCGGAACAAGAAGAGCCGGAAGAAGAAGAAGTTACTGCTGCAGATGACCTGTCAATGCTTGAACGATTACGTAAAGGTGGCCTTCCACATGATGATGCATTTATTAATGATGATGATGAGCACGTCATTACCGATAGTGATGATGATGATGCTTTTATTAATGATGATGACGAGCACGTCATTACCGATAATGATTATTAGGTATTCAAATTTTTATGTTGTACTTGATTTATATAGTTATTTGTATGATTGTATGATTTATATAGTTGGTATTTATAATTTTCTTACTTTGTATGATTGTTTCTTATACATAGTGCCATGGTCTTGATTTCCGTCCCGGTCGGCCCTCGCCCGCTTTATGATTCGGATGTGGTAAATTCTCTTTCATAACTATTTGTTGCATTTCGCATTTATGACAATTATGGCCATCAAGTTGACATAGAGATATTTTAATCTAGGAGGTATGTGAACCGGAATTTGAAACGGACCCTCTTGTCGAGAAGTTAAATTTAGTTGAAAAAGAAAATGAGTATTTGAAAGAAAAAATTAAAAGAATTGAAGAAGAGAAGATGACATTGGAGTTGTATGTTGCCGATGTTATCGATGATCACAAGATGAAGATGAATGCAATGCGCTTGAAGATGGATGCAATGCGCCTGAAGCTTAAGAAGATTAGAAAATATGCCATTGATAATGAGGCTTGGTATCATTATGCCGTTGGATCAATTGTTACCTTAGTTGCGATCTTCATCACATTTGTTGTGATGAGGGTAAGTTTTCTCTAGTGTTTTGCTTTACAAATGGATACTTAGCTTATTTTCCTCCTAAATGGCATAATTACCTAAGTTAGATAAAAAATAAGCTATACTTAGCTTATTCAGTTCATTTATGACATACTTAGCATACTTAGGTAAAAAATGGCATGATAATCTTTGTTAGCTCCAAAATGATATAGACTTAGCTTATTTTCCTCGAAAATGACATAATAACCTTAGTAAGCTCCAAAATGACCTATTTACCTACCTTAGCTCTAAAATGACCTACACTTAGCATTTTTACCTAGCTTAGCAATAAAATGACATTTTTACCTACCTTAGTTAGAAGAAGAAGATAAAGAAGAGGAGAGGAGAAAAGAAAGAGAAGAAAAAAAATCTTCTTCTTCTTCTTCTTCTAACTAGTTTTCTTCTTCTTCTTCTTCTTCTTCTTCTTCTTCATCTTCTTCTAACTTTCATCTTTCCCAATTTGCAGATTTGCTTTACATGAGGAAGCTTGGATTCATGGAGTGTACTATTCTTCTGGTGCTTCCTTGTTGTTTATGAAAACTTGTTTGGATATGTATGTCTATATGGATATGTTGTTGGAAACTTGTTTCTGGTTATGTATATATGGATATGTTGGACTTTGTTGAACTATGTTGTTGGATTGGATGAAATATGTTGTTGGACATGCTGTTGGATATGTTGGATATATATGCATGTATATCAGTGTTTGAAACCATGTCTAATTAATGGGATTTAAATAAAAACAGGGGATATATAGCCTCTTTGTCGTCCGCTAGCAGACGGCAAAGAGCTTTGTCGTCTACTAGCAGACGGCAAAGAGGACACGTGGCAGTCACCTGTGCAAACTGGGAACACTGGCTGCCTATTTGGTCATTTTGCCGTCTGCTGGCAGACGACAAAGTGACCAGCTATGCCGTCTGCCAGCAGACGGCGAAGATTCAAACCTCTTTTCCATCTGCTGACGAACGGCATATCTGGACATGTGGCAGCTTCCCAGTGCTGCCTAGCTGGGCTCTTTGCCGTCTGTCAGCGGACGGCAAAGAGCTTTGACTCTTTGTCGTCCGCTGGCAGACGGCAAAGAGCGCCGTTAACCCCCTAACGGCTCTCACGCCACCGCACTGCCGTCCGTTGTCTTTGCCGTCTGCTGGCCTTGGATAGCAGACGGCGTAATTCTTTGCCGTCCGTTTCTAAAAAGCGGACGACAAAGAAGGCCTTTGCTGGCACGTGTTCATCTGGACAGTTTGCCGTCCGCTAGCGGATCTTTGCCGTCCGTGATCTATGCCTTTGCCGTCCGCCACGGCAAAGAAGCTGATTCCAATAGTGATAGTAATCACTCTATCATGTGTCCAGTTGGTGACAAGGTATTACGAGTAACCAACCGAATGACTTCCAAGAACTAGTAGAGCGATTATCATATGACGTCAGACTACACGATGTAGGTATCACTTTATAAACCGGAATTGATGTAGGTACCATGTGACCAGTAACCAACATCATGTAGTTTGACGTCACATGGTAGTTGCTCTATCAATTCTTCAGTCACTTGACATTATTGGTTATTGGTCACACCTCGTCACTACGTGGTCATGCACCAGCTCAGGAAGGTGTTGCAGCGTCCTCTGTGTGTGGATATGGGGACCAAGCCCTCTGCCGTCCTCGTCGCACGTAGATGCACCTAGCTAGCGACCACATATCGTGCGCTTGCGTATTGTACCAAGCATCCTACTCGGTGTAGCGGGATACAACCACAATCGATGGCAAGCATCCTTTGAGACGTCATCTCTATCTCCGCTGGCTCCAAATCGTCTCTTTGTAGGAGCCCAACGTTGCCATGGTGCTCGTCCTCTTTCGCGGGTCGGACTAAGCTGAGCATCGATGGGCGATTTGATGCATGAGTGAGTGGAATTGGGCAACATTGTGTTGTGGTTATGACAGCGGGAACATGGTCTGAACTGGAGCGACTTGGTGACGAGTGAGCAAAGTGGGTGAGATTTAGCGAAAGAGATGAGGGAGAGTTGTGGGTAAGGGTTGTCCGCACGATTTAATATCCAACGTTTCGTGCTCTGTTCAGTTGTTTGCCTAAATTCATACAGTTCATAATCTACATTCTCATGTTATATTTGTGTTCCGAACATCACCGTACTAATCTCGGGACAAAACAGAATGAGGAGAAAAATAAGTTAAGAACATGAAGCTATACGTTCATCCTACATACGATCTTATTTCCATGCAACTATATACTGAGTAAATTGCAAAAAAAAACCCACCACATTTGGGGACCCTAACCAGAAAACCACCACCTTTTGGGTTTTTTCCAAACAACCGCCTCGTTTGCAATGACAGTTTTCAAATAATGCTGATTGAACGGTTTGGCGTGTCTGGGTGAAAACATGACCGCTTGGGCCCGCTGTTAGGCGCCACGTGGACGGGGGAGATGGCGTTCGTGACGCGCCATTAGACGGTGTCACACAAAACCTAACGAGCCGGTCCAAGTAGGAGGCGTGGCGACCAAGCAGGAGGTCCCGGCGAACCGGGAGAATAAGACACCACAGCAGGTGAATCAGGAGCTGAGGGAGTCCCTGTCGAAGCAGGGGAACTTCCGCAAACTGGCGGAGCGCTACGGCGGCGTGGACGCCCTCCTCGACCTGTATGCCGGCGACGGCAACGACAACTGCTTCGACGATTGGTGCTGCGTCGTCAACCCCGATGGCTCCTACTACTACATGGACAGCCACTACGCTCCTGCCCCCGATTACTTGCTGTCCTATGATGATGATGGTCGACTTGTTCTCTTCAAACAAGAAAAGAGCATGCATAAATGCACCACCCATGGAGAAATTTTGCGAATAAATGTACTAGCAAAGTAGCACAACGACTCTTATTGGCTTTACTAATGGCGATGTATCCATACGGATATCTGCTCAGAATGCATTTCATAAGACTCAATTAATTGTCTAAATTCAAAGGGTTTGAATCGATTTTCCTCCCTGGCTTCTGACAGTGCCTGCGATCAGCCTGACCATACACAGCTCTTTACTCAATTTTCCTTTTTTATTCTTAAAAAAATGTGCACCAACTTTCATAAATTTGAACTTTAAATAATTTAAATACTGACATTCAAAAGTTATTTTTAGAAATTGAAATTTCATAAATCTTAACTCTCAAAAATTCAAATAAGTTCTCTTATTGTATGACCGATTTTTTCTCTCGAACAATAATAAGCCGATGCATGTACATTGTGCCGGGTTTTGGACTCTCTAGACAATATAAGAAAGCCAATTGATCATATTATGTTGCACTTGATCTCAAAATTGCATCGGCCAATATAGTTGTAAGAGTTCAGCTGGCTTTTTCCACTCGAAGATGCACACCACCATTACAATTTGACCACTATTCAGTGGAATTGGTCGCTTGCATCTCATCCTCCTAGACCCTGCTGGCTGTCCAACTCATCGTCGAGGCATGTCATTGTCTACTACGTTCACTCGTGCATTGGCATCTTTTCCTCGACCCAAGACCATCTCCAATGCAGATATATGGTGAATGTATGAGTCATGGTGCTACTTTGCTACTATATTTATTTGACAATTTGGAAGATCAAATGTACTGCCAAATTAATGAATAAATCACACATAAAGGAACATGCAAATCATGAAATAATTGTACTACTCTGTAGAAATTTTGAGCATAAATGTACTGTCAAAGTAGGATAGCGATTCTTATCGGCTCCACTACCAATGCCAACAGTAATGGTATCCATAGGGATATCTGCTTAGATTGCATTTTGTAAGACACAATTTACTGTCTAACTTCAAAGTGTGTACCGATTTTCCTCCCTGATGTCTGACCGTGCGTGCAGTCCGCCCAACCATACACAACTCTTCACTCAATTTTCTCCCTTTTTTTCCTGGAAAAACGAGTACCAAATTTCATACATTTGAACTTTAGTTATTTTGGTATAGAAACTCTCAGGTGCTACATCCGGGTGTGCGTAGGAGTCATTGTGTTATTTTGGTATTATATTTATTCGATGATTTTGGAAAACTAAATGTGGTACTAAATTTCGATCATA
Organism: Triticum aestivum; assembly: GCF_018294505.1. Classification (NCBI taxonomy): domain Eukaryota; kingdom Viridiplantae; phylum Streptophyta; class Magnoliopsida; order Poales; family Poaceae; genus Triticum; species Triticum aestivum. The sequence goes on from NC_057808.1 coordinate 396,417,249, forward strand.
CAGGATAGAACATGCAAATTATGAAATAAATGTGAAATTTTGCGAAAAATGTACTAGCAAAGTAGCACAATAACTCTTATCGGTTCCACCAATGCCGACGGTAATGGTATGCATACGGATATCTACTTAGAATGCATTTCATAAAACTCAATTAATAGTCGTTTCTCTCCAACAGACCTTGAGAATGAAAGGTTTCTCCGATAAATGTCTTGTGTGGATCCAGACCTTCGTTTCTAGACGTAGTGTGGTTGTTAAGGTCAATGATGACATAGGCCACTACTTCCGAATGAAAAAGGGCCTACGACAGGGTGATCCATTGTCTCTAATGTTATTTAACATTGTTGCTAACATGTTGGCTATTTTGATAGAGCGCGCCAAATAGGACGGTCAAATGGCAGGAGTAGGGCCAGACCTTGTAGATGCAGGCATATCAATTTTGCCATATGCCGTCCATACAATTCTCTTTATTGACATGACCTGTACAAGACTCATAATCTGAAACTTTTGCTTTCAGCCTTTGAGCAAATGAAGGGTCTTAAGATTAACTTCCATAAAAGTGAATTTTTCCGTTTTGGAGAGGCTAAGGAGGCTGAGAGAGTCCTGGATTAAGGGGTCCTCGGGCCGCCGGCCCATTGCTTATGAGCCGGACTGATGGGCTGCTATGGAGCCAAGCTAGAGCGCGAACCCATGGCCGGATAGAAGATCTTCGGAGCCGTGGTGTGCCCTCCAAGTCAAGATTAGGCATGATCTTTCCTTCATTGTGACCTACCGTATGTAACCCTAACCCTATCGGTGTCTATATAAACCGAAGGGTTTTAGTCTTTAGAGCGAGAGCAACATCCATGACCCAATCAACCTAGGATTTAGCTCGCCTGATCTCGAGGTAGATCGACTCTGTAATCATATCATACACATCAAATACAATCAAGCAGGACGTAGGGTTATACCTCCTAGAGAGGGCCCGAACCTGGGTAAACACCGTGTTCTTTGTCCCTTGTTCCCCATTGATCCTAGATCCAGAGCTCGGGACCCCCTACCCGAGATCCGTCGGTTTTCACACCGACATTGGTGCTTTCATTTAGAGTTCCGCTATGGATCGCCAAAGGATCGATGGCCCAACTGTTCATTGAAAACCCCGCCAGTGCCAGGGACATCTTCGTCCCTGGCTAGATCTTTACGTTCGAAAGCATCACTTTGCGCGCAGACCTCACAGGTCATTTTGACCAGGTTGAGGACCTCACCTCCGATCACGGAGCCGGCCGCCAGAACTTAGAGTCCAGCGCCGGCCCTCGGGAAGGCCATGCACCCGAAAACCCGCTGAGCCCGACACTTTGACCTCGGATTCAGTGGATACAAAGGAAGCCGACGCCATCCGGGATCTGGACTTAAAGCCGGATCCCATTGAAGTACCTGAAGAACATCCCGCCAAATACCCGGGAGGCATGGCCCTGATGGGAATCTCTTCGGCTAACAACCTATTGGATCGATTCCTTGCTATGGGAATCTCCGTCAGCAGGCCTACGGCCTACAACCAGATCGGGCTTAAACCTGACAACAGAGAGATCCACATCCCGCCTATCACTCACCTCGTCACTGTCGGTGTCAAAACCGGCGGATCTCGGGTAGGGGGTCCCGAACTGTGCGTCTAAGGCGGATGGTAACAGGAGGCGGGGGACACAATGTTTACCCAGGTTCGGGCCCTCTCGATGGAGGTAATACCCTACTTCCTGCTTGATTGATCTTGATGATATGAGTATTACAAGAGTTGATCTACCACGAGATCGTAGAGGCTAAACCCTAGAAGCTAGCCTATGATTATGATTGTTGTTGTCCTACGGACTAAACCCTCCAGTTTATATAGACACCGGAGGGGGCTAGGGTTACACAGAGTCGGTTACAAGGGAGGAGATCTACATATCCGAATTGCCAAGCTTGCCTTCCACGCAAAGGAGAGTCCCACCCGGACACGGGACGAAGTCTTCAATCTTGTATCTTCGTAGTCCAATAGTCCGGCCAAAGTATATAGTCCGGCTGTCCGAGGACCCCCTAATCCAGGACTCCCTCAGTAGCCCCTGAACCAGGCTTCAATGACGATGAGTCCGGCGCGCAGATTGTCTTCGGCATTGCAAGGCGGGTTCTTCTCCAAATTCTGAGTACCTGTCGAGTAGTGTCCGGCTTCCCATAAATGTTGCACTCCTTGGCTTCTGCGCCCAATAATGGCTATCCTCCACGTGCCGAGCGAATGCGAGAAGTCGGGGCATTTTTACACTTGCCACCCTAACCATATGACTAAATCGTCTATTTAAAGAGACGGGGATCCTCAGATCCAGATCACACCATCCTCCCCCAGCGAGAATCCCTCGGAGCGCGCCCGGAACAGTCCATCCCATCATGGCCGGCCATCGCAGCTCCTCCTCTCGCCCCCGTAGCCCTAAGCCAAGCAATTGGAAGAAGTATTCCGTCCCCCATAGCCAATTAGTAGAGTTACAGACCCAGGGGTTTCTCCCTCTAGCGTATATGGTCCCCATTCGAGCCGGACTAGACACTTACAACGGCGGGGAGCAAGCAGAGAGCTTTCCCAACCCATCCATGGGGGAGCGGGTATGCCTTGTCCCTTACTTATTAAGGGGACTTGGATTTCCAATCCACCCGTTCCTCCGCGGGCTCCTGGAGTTCTACGGCCTCCAGCTGCATAACTTTACTCCCGCCACCATATTACACATCGCTAGCTATTTCGCCCTTTGCGAGCTGTTTCTGGGCTGTGAAGCTCATTTCGAGCTATGGAAGAGGCTATTTTGCCTCGTAGCCCGTACACAGGAGGGGTCAATATATCAAGTGGGCGGAGCCGAGATATGGCGCATCGCCGGGACCGGATACCTGTCCGGTACTCCGAAGAAGACATCCGAAGACTGGCCTTCGGAGTGGTTTTATATGGAGGACGTCCCCCTTCTGGACCCTATTCGGATGGGCCTGCCTGAGTTCAATAACGCCCCTTTGAAGAAACGCCGCAGCTGGCGCCCTCGGAGCCCCCAGGAGGAAGATAACGGAGAGGTCCTTTACCTGATGGGCCGGATAAAAACGCTGGCCAAATCAGGATTGACTATAATCGAGGTTATGTCAATATGTATAATGCAGGGGGTGCAGCCACTTCAATATCGGGGACAACCCATGTGGCACTTCAATGGAGAAGACGATGCCACCCGCTGCGGTCGTAAGGGACCAGACTCCGTCGCTGCTCTAGCAAAAATACTGTCCGATTTATATAAAGGAGAGGAAGAGGAGTTCATCCGCATTAAGCCACGGGATGGATTCTCCATGTACAACCCCCAAACTGGGTGAGCTGCTACTTTTTACTCCGATCCTTCCCGCATTCTTCGTCACAAGTATTTACCTTGCTATTTCATAGCAGGAACTACGAAAAGCTGTGAGGAAGATCCACAGCCCATCTCCACAACTAGAGGACCCTGACCGGGCCCTCGACCTCGGACTCAAAGAAGATCCGGACACATTTGTGGAGCTCATCGACAGGACGTTCTATCAATTAAGCTGCGATGGTGCCTTGGTGGCCATCATAGCCGATTATCCTGGACTGCTCCCTGCATCACATGTAAGTAAAACCGGAGTCCCAACTTCCGAGAAGGATCCCTTTTTTCGCACTTCACCTACCGCACACATATGGTGTCTTACAGGGAAGGTCCTCGGGATGCCATGCCGAACCCGCAGTGACTCACCAACAAGGGGCACCAAAACCGGGTAGGCTTAAAAGGAAGGCGGTCAGGACTGAGACGCCGTCGCAGAGCTATGAAAAAGAACCCCGCTCCGTGGTTGTCGTCTTTGAAAATATAATAACGTCCATGGTTCCTGGCAGGAAAAACGCTCGCCGGACCATATCCGGAGAGCCTGCCGGCCACGCCTCCACCAGCCGGGCTCCAGAGCCGGACTTAACGGCAGACGCTAACGTGGGGCCAACACCGGATGTTCCTCCTACAGAGGATGCGGATAGGCTGTCCGCTACGAATTCCGAAGTGGAGAGTGCCATGAATCACAGGCGTCGCCGGGCCGTACTCCGCGACACTTGTTTCTCTCAAGAGGCGTTCGATGCCTTCAACTCAGGAGATGCGTACATCCGAGCTGCTCAAAATGGTCTTGCCAGAGCCACGGACCAGTATGTAAAGGATATACGGGTAAGAAAATCTAATAATTATGTATATCAGTAGCCCCTGAGACTTGAAACAGTTGGCACAACTGATTTAAGGATCATTGTTTGCGTAGGTTCTTACGGAGAAGAATACCTAGTTGTCTCAAGAGCTGGAGGAGTGCAAAGCCTAGCTACGGGCCGTAGTTGCCGCAATGAAGGAGTCCGAGAAGGCCCCATCTGGTAACACTTGTTTTTATCGAAAAGAATGACATGTACCAGTCAGTATTCGTCATGAATGCAAATCTAACAATAGATTCTGCAGATGATCCCGGAGTGAATCCGGAGGTCATGCGAGGGGATGAGCAACATGCTCAATGACAGCTAAAGGCTGGCGAGCGCGTGCTTACGCAGGTTAGGCGGGAGAAAAACGATCTCCAAGATGCCAATACCCGGCCGGGCGTTGAACTGAAAGATGTTCGGGCCCAGCTTGCTGACTCCGTAAAGGAGAATAAGAGGCTTCGACGCGGCATTTTTAGTAAGTGCTTGAACGAAATTTTATAGAGTTCGGCAAAGAAACTGGCTAACAGAGTTATATCCGTAGGTATGCTGATGGGTCGGCCCGCAGAGGAGATGCCCGGGTCTGCGGGTGATCTTCTGCCAGAGCTCTCACAACTGCACGAACAAGTTCGGCAGGTGATGCAGGGCGTTGCCCAGGCCTTGTGGACATCCGCCTCCCTACCAGGAGGCATGGGGGAGCTCGTAGAGATGCTCAGGGGAGCGCGGCGGCGCTTCCGATTATGGAAGATATCTGCCAGCCGACAAGGTGCAAGGGAAGCCTGGGCCATGGTGAAGACTCGATATACCAAGGCTGACCCGAACCATATGGCCGAAGTCGGACCTATGGGGTCTGACGGGAAAGTGATCCCTGTCAGTTTGGTGTATGACCAGGTGAAATTAGCCGCAAAGTATTCCCAACAGGATTGTAGGCTAGACAGCCTGTTGGATGGTATAGAAGAAGAATTTAGTCAGTCTAAATGACTGTGTACTTCAAGTGATATATATTGTCCCTAGACGGATTGTAAATCATTTGTCATGGCGGACCTTTTCGCTTCGACCCCCGGACCCGACAGTCCGGAGTGTATCCGAATACCCGCTCAGTTAGGTAAAAACCGGGGTACGCGTGGAAACCAGGCGTAGGGGTCATAAGTGCTTGAATAGACAAGTACCCAACTAGCTAGGTTATATTACATGGATAGTAAGAAACATCTTCCGGGGAGAATAGTTCCGTTAAGAGTTCCTTTCCCTGGGTATGCATGCATTAATGTGCATGTCCGAACTGCGAAAAGAGACGCAGGATATAAACATCTAGGGGCATGTATTACAATAAATAAAAGTCATCTTTTGTTCACCGACCGAATATTCCCTTAAGAATGCTAGCTTTCGGCTTCACCCAGTCTGAGGTACACATCCGGCTGATCCGACAGTAACAATCTCAGAGGTGCTCCCCTTATGCCCTAGCCGAATTAACGGGAACGTAGGGCATAAACACAAGAGCCAGGCAACCCAGCTTGGCCAAAACTTAAGTCATATCGATGCATATAATGGCGAAGAAAAGGTACATGTGGAATAGTAACACATGTGCAGGGCACAGAGCTCGGAACATAGTTATATTAACTTCTGTATAAGAAGCCCCCACGTATAATGAGCACGCCTAGCGCGTCAAGATTGCGTAGTCAAGACACATTTTAACCTTTTAAGGCTGTGAAGAAAAAGGGAAGAAAGAAAGAAAGAAAAGACAGATAACGGATATATATATATATATATATATATATATATATATATATATATATATATATATATATATATATATATATATATAATTGACGGAGGTGAGGAGACGAACACAGAGTCCGGCACTAGGCGTAGAACTTTCGGAGTCTGGTTGCGTTCCATGGGTTTGGCTTGAGTCGATTGTCCGATGCATCCCGCAGACGGTACGCTCCACCAGTCAGAACTTTGTCAATAACGAAGGGACCTTCCCATTTGGGCTTGAGCTTGTTCTTTTTCTTCTCCGGTAGGCGTAGGACGAGTTCGCCAACGTTATAAGTTTTGGCCCATACTTCTCTGCTTTGGTACCATCAAGCCTGTTGCTGATAGAATGCGGAGCGGGCCTTTGCCACGTCACGCTCCTCCTCCAGGGCGTCCAAACTGTCCTGCTGATCAAGCTCGGCTTCTTTCTCTTCATACATGCGCACTCGAGGTGAGTCATGAATGATGTCGCAGGGCAGTACCGCCTCTGCGCCGTACACCATAAAGAACGGTGTGTATCCGGTAGTGCGATTCGGCGTGGTCCGCAGCCCCCATAGTACGGAGTCGAGCTCCTCTACCCAGTGCGTATCTGATTCCTTCAAGGATCGCACTAATCTGGGTTTAATGCCACTCATGATAAGACCATTTGCTCGCTTGACTTGACCGTTAGTTTGCAGGTGATAGACAGAAGCATAATCGAGCTTAATGCCCATGTTGCTGCACCAAATTTTTACCTCGTCGGCTGTAAAGTTCGAGCCGTTATCGGTGATGATGTTGTGGGGGACGCCGTAACGGTGTACAACCCCGGATATGAAGTCTATCACTGGTCCGGACTCAGCCGTTTTAACTGGTTTGGCTTCTATCCATTTGGTGAATTTATCCACCATGACCAATAGGTATTTTTTCTTATGGCTTCCCCCTTTAAAGGGTCCTACCATATCAAGCCCCCAGACCGCAAAGGGCCAAGTAATGGGGATTGTTTGGAGAGCGGTAGGTGGCATATGGCTTTGGTTTGCAAAAAGCTGGCAACCGACGCATCGTTGAACGAGATCCTGTGCGTCTACTTGGGCCGTCGGCCAGTAAAAACCTGTACGGAAGGCCTTGCTTACAAGGGCCCGAGCTGCGGCATGGTGGCCGCCAAGTCCAGCATGAATTTCTGCCAAAAGTTGCCGTCCTTCATCTTCGGAGATGCACCTTTGAAGTACTCCGGTAGCGCTTTTCTTATAAAGCTCTCCCTCGTGGACCTTGTAGGCTTTAGACCACCGCACAATGCAACGTGCCTCGTTTGGGTCCTCAGGGAGTTGTTGCCTAGCTAGGTAAGCCAAGAAGGGTTCTGTCCACGGGGCGATGACAGCCATAATCACGTGGGCCGAAGGTGTTATTTCGGTGGCAGAGCCTCCGATTACGTCAGAGTGTTCGGGATCTGGAGTTGTGTCCGGATCCGGACCGTTGTTGCCGGTCTCCCCTTCCCACACCACGGATGGCTTAAACAGCCTTTCCAAGAAAATATTAGGTGGGCAGGGTCGAGCTTAGCGCCGATGCGGGCGAGGATATCCGCCGCTTGATTGTTTTCTCGGACCACATGGTGGAATTCAAGCCCTTCGAACCGAGTTGACATTTTGAGGACGGCGTTGCGGTAAGCCGCCATTTTTGGGTCCTTGGCGTCAAAGTCTCCATTTATTTGAGATATTGCGAGGTTCGAATCCCCACGCACCTCTAGGCATTGAATGCCCATGGAGACTGCCATTCGGAGATGATGCAACAGCGCCTCATATTCTGCTGCATTGTTGGAGTCTGTGTATAATATTTGAAGTACGTATTGGACTGTATCTTTGGTGGGGGATGTCAAGACGACGCCTGCCCCCAGACCAGCCAGCATCTTAGAGCCGTCAAACTGCATGATCCAATTGTAGTACGCGCCGTACTCTTTAGGGAGTTCGGCTTCTGTCCATTCGGCGACGAAATCAGCCAGTACTTGTGACTTAATGGCTCGCCGTGGTTTGTATGTTATATCAAACGGGAGGAGCTCAATAGCCCATTTAGCAATCCGGCCCGTGGCATCACGGTTATTTATTATGTCGTTGAGTGGTACTTCAGAGGCCACCGTAATTGAACACTCTTGAAAGTAGTGTCGTAAATTCCGGGATGCCATGAAGACCGCGTATGCTATCTTTTGATAATGTGGGTATCGTGATTTGCATGGAGTGAGGACAGTGGATACGTAGTGTACCGGCTTTTGAAGCGGGAACTTATGTCCGTCCGTCTCTCGTTCAACGACGAGCACTGCGCTGACAACTTGGTGTGTTGCCGCTATATATAACAACATTGGTTCGCCGACATTTGGCGCGGCCAAGATTGGGTTGGTGGCCAAAACGACTTTTATTTCTTCCAATCCGGCCGTGGCCGCATCCGTCCACTCGAAGTGTTCGGTGCGTCGAAGAAGGCGATAAAGGGGTAGTGCCTTTTCTCCTAATCGGGAGATAAAGCGGCTTAAGGCAGCCACGCATCCAGTTAATTTCTGAATTTGCTTGAGGTCTGTTGGGATAGCCAACTGTGATAGAGCTCGGATTTTAGCCGGATTTGCTTCAATTCCTCTACTGGAGACGATGAAGCCCAGGAGCTTTCCAGCGGGCACGCCGAAAACGCATTTTTCCGGATTGAGCTTGAGGTCATATGTTCGGAGATTGTCGAACGCGAGCCTCAAGTCGTCTATTAAGGATTCGACGTGTCTAGTTTTAATGACCACGTCGTCTACGTATGCCTCCACTATTTTGCCGATTTGTGTTTCCAGGCATGTCTGAATCATGCGTTGATAGGTTGGACCGGCGTTTTTGAGCCCGAAAGGCATGGTGTTAAAACAGAAGGGGCCGTATGGAGTGATAAATGCCGTTGCGGCTTGATCGGACTCCGCCATCTTAATTTGATGGTATCCGGAGTATGCGTCTAGGAAGCACAATGAGTCGTGTCCTGCTGTAGCGTCGATGATTTGATCGATGCGGGGGAGGGGGAATGGATCCTTGGGGCAAGCCTTGTTAAGATCCTTGAAATTGACACATAGGCGCCAAGATTTGTCCTTCTTTGGTACCATCACCAGGTTTGCTAGCAGTCTGGATGTTTTATTTCTCCAATGAATCCGGCCTCGAGTAACTTGGCTAGCTCTTCTCCCATGGCTTGTCGCTTAGGCTCAGAGAAACGCCGAAGAATCTGCTTGACCGGCTTGAACCTCTTTAGAATGTAAAGGCTATGCTCGGACAGCCTGCGTGGGATTCCTGGCATGTCTGAAGGATGCCAGGCGAAGATGTCCCAATTCTCGCGCAAGAACTCTCGCAGTGCGGCGTCTGTTGTGGGGTTTAGCTGTGCCCCGATGGATGCTGTTTTTGTAGGGTCCGTTGGGTGGACCTCTAATTTGACTATTTCGTCCACTGGTTTAAAAGAGGTGGACTTGGGTCTTTTGTCGAGTATCACGTCGTCCCTGTCCACTGTGGAGCGCAGTGTAGTTAGTTCTTCGGCCGCAAGGGCTTCTGATAACGCCTTGAGGGCTAGTGCGACGGTTTTATTTTCGACGCGGAGTGCTATGTCCGGATCACTAGCTAGAGTGATGATTCCATTGGGCCCGGGCATTTTGAGCTTCATGTACCCGTAATGGGGTATAGCTTGGAAGATCGTGAATGCCTCCCGCCCTAAAAGGGTGTGGTATCCGCTACTGAACGGGGCCACTTGGAATGTGATTTCTTCGGACCTATGATTCTCCGGTGTGCCGAATACCACATCTAGTGTGATTTTTCCCGCACATCGTGCCTCCCGACTAGGGATGATTCCTCTGAAGGTCGTGCTGCTTTGCTCAATGCGGCTCTTGTCTATTTCCATTTTCTGAAGAGTCTCCTCATAGATGAGGTTTAATCCGCTGCCACCATCCATGAGCACTTTAGTGAGCCGGAAACCGTCCACAATTGGACTAAGGACCAAGGCGGATGGTGCTCGGGCTGTTCGGAATTTAGGTTCGTCACTGGCATTGAAGGTTATAGCCGTATCGCTCCATGGATTTATTGCTGCCACATGGCAGACTTCGGCAAGGCCGCGGAGTGCTCGTTTGCGCCTATTATTTGAGGCGGTGGTCTTGGAGACTGTCAATACTGTATTGTTATTTTCCACGGGATGGTGCTTTGTGGTGTTGTGGATGAGGAGATCATCGCCACTCTTGGCCACCTGCCTGAGTATCCAACATGCTCTGAGGCTGTGTGTTGGCATGGTATCTGGTGTACTGTGAATTTTGCATGGCCCATTGAGCCATCCCTCCAATACAGTTCCACGCCCTGTAGTGGGCTTTGGTTTCTTTGTAATTTGATCGGGTGACTTATGAGAGTACACCCTTTTAGTTCGGACGGGGGGTCTAGTGAGAGCCGGAGGATCCCAGGATTTTGTTTGGGTTTTCCAGGCGCTTTCCATCGCACAGTACTTCTGTACTATGGCCGCCAAGTCAGCGAAGTGTGCTATGTCACGGCGACTTATGGCGTTGAGGATTCCCTTGTCCGTGCAATTTTTGCAAAAGAATGAAGTTGCGTCTTCCTCGCGACAGTCCTTGACCTTGCTCATTACAAGGAGGAATCTGGCCCAATAGTGATGTACTGTCTCTTGGGGCTCTTGTCTAATGTGGGAAAGACCACTTATATCTGGGTGGGTGGGTAGATTTAGGTCAGAACCCTGACCCGATCTGAGACCCAGGGGCAGAGGAGTTTCCGAGCTTGGCAGTTCGGGCTCCGGGATGTTGCCCCATAGATCTGGCCCGCTGTCTGATTCTAGGTTCAAAGCTTGGGCCATGTCCTCCCGTAGACGGGTATCCGGCTCGGAGAGCTCGGGAATCCGGACATAGTTTGTCCTCAAGGTAGAGGAAGAATCGCTGCGTTGCTCCTCCACCACTGCTATCTGATGGGTGACCGGCGGAGAGTTAATCTCCCTTTGGCCGGGTTTATGCCCGATCCGATCATAGTCCGTAGCGACTCCCAGGCCGGCGATACGATCCAAGAGCTCGTTCAAGGAAGAGAGCTCCATTGGATCCATCTGCTCGGTGAATCCCGAGCCGACGTGGAGGCTGTTTTTGATGACCCGAGAAGTCATTGTCGGCGCAACGGCCGAACGGGCGGTCATGAGGAAGCCGCCTAGTCGGAGAGTTTGGCCTACAGCCAGGGCTCCCCCCGAGGTGATGTTGTACTTGACAACAAGACGAGCCATCCAGCCTTATAGTGACGGCACAGTGGAACTCTCAATGAAAGAACCAATGTCGGTGTCAAAACCGGCGGATCTCGGGTAGGGGGTCCCGAACTGTGCGTCTAAGGTGGATGGTAATAGGAGGCGGGGGACACAATGTTTACCCAGGTTCGGGCCCTCTCGATGGAGGTAATACCCTACTTCCTGCTTGATTGATCTTGATGATATGAGTATTACAAGAGTAACATCCATGACCCAATCAACCTAGGATTTAGCTCGCTTGATCTAGAGGTAGATCGACTCTGTAATCATATCATACACATCAAATACAATCAAGCAGGACGTAGGGTTTTACCTCCTAGAGAGGGCCCGAACCTGGGTAAACACCGTGTTCTTTGTCCCTTGTTCCCCATTTATCCTAGATCTACAGCTCGGGACCCCCTACCCGAGATCCGTCGGTTTTGACACCGACATTGGTGCTTTCATTTAGAGTTCCGCTGCGGATCGCCAAAGGATCGATGGCCCAACTGTTCATTGGAAACCCCGCCAGCGCCAGGGACATCTTCGTCCCTGGCTAGATCTTTACGTTCGAAAGCATCACTTTGCGCGCAGACCTCACAGGTCGTTTTGACCAGGTTGAGGACCTCACCTCCGATCACGGAGCCGGCCGCCAGAACTTAGAGTCCAGCGCCGGCCCTCGGGAAGGCCATGCACCCGAAAACCCGCTGAGCCCGACACTTTGACCTCGGATTCAGTGGATACAAAGGAAGCCGACGCCATCCGGGATCTGGACTTAAAGCCGGATCCCATTGAAGTACCTGAAGAACATCCCGCCAAATACCCGGGAGGCATGGCCCTGATGGGAATCTCTTCGGCTAACAACCTATTGGATCGATTCCTTGCTATGGGAATCTCCGTCAGCAGGCCTACGGCCTACAACCAGATCGGGCTTAAGCCTGACAACAGAGAGATCCACATCCCGCCTATCACTCACCTCGTCACTGTCGGTGTCAAAACTGGCGCATCTCGGGTAGGGGGTCCCGAACTGTGCGTCTAAGGCGGATGGTAACAGGAGGCGGGGGACACAATGTTTACCCAGGTTCGGGCCCTCTCGATGGAGGTAATACCCTACTTCCTGCTTGATTGATCTTGATGATATGAGTATTACAAGAGTTGATCTACCATGAGATCGTAGAGGCTAAACCCTAGAAGCTAGCCTATGATTATGATTGTTGTTGTCCTATGGACTAAACCCTCCGGTTTATATAGACACCGGAGGGGGCTAGGTTTACACAGAGTCGGTTACAAGGGAGGAGATCTACATATCCGAATTGCCAAGCTTGCCTTCCACGCAAAGGAGAGTCCCACCCGGACACGGGACGAAGTCTTCAATTTTGTATATTCATAGTCCAATAGTCCGGCCAAAGTATATAGTCCGGCTGTCCGAGGACCCCCTAATCCAGGACTCCCTCAGTCACTACCATCAAATAAAGGGCGGAGGGATCGCGATCTCTGAAGCTAAAGACAGTGTATACCCGGGTCTCTAGCCTGGAGACGGACACCTGTCAAGATAAGAGTTTGGACTCAGCCTATGATACATGATCCGACCTTAAGTCGGCCCAACCACATATAGGCGTACGTTTGAACACTATGCGATCAGATCCGGACATAGCCCAGGCACGATTCACTGCTGCCGACGCTCTGGATCCGCAACAGACGGGAATGCTAAGAATTCTCCCGCCCACCTCCCACACTGAATATTGTCCGGATACGGTTAGACCGGACGTATGGGACCTGATGTATGTCAAGCAGCAGCCCGAAGAAATGACCCATCATTACTGGGCCAGACTCCTCCTTGTCAAAAACAAGATAACAGACTGCCGTGATGAAGAAATAATTGAAGCTTTTCGGTTCAACTGCCGGGACGCAGGGATCCTAAATGCCCTTGCCCGTCGCCGCATGCAAAACTTCGCCGAACTATCAGACACAGTGCACAAATATTGCACCATGGAAAGCACCTGGAGGTTGCAACAAATGCGCAGGGAGTCAGTCCCCGCCCCGCAGCCCACAAAAGCGCAAGCAAAGCGACCATATGCGAGTCGGTTGCCCGAGCACGTGCCTGCCGAAAAGAAAAATAGACCCAGAACGGTCCTGGACGAATTGCTAGATAAACCATGCATGCCCTATACACTCGGCCCTTCTTAACACAAAGCCGACTCACAGGCTTTGAGCCTGTTGGGTGGTGAGGCAGGTGGCCAAAAGTGGCGAAAATATCCTTGGTCTCACACCTCCTGATAAACGATCAACTACGCCACCCCACGACGACAACGTCCCAACAGTTTACGAGACATTCTCTTCAAACAATCAAAGAAAAAGGGCTCTTTGAGAGCTCGGCCAAGTCTACCAGGTGATAGCGGCACAGCCATGCAAGGACACACCTATCACCCTGAATCAGAAGGACGAGCCAAGGTCCCGCCCCACCCACGCGCCTGCCGCACTAGTCCTTGACCCCATAATCGACGGCTTCAGACTAACTAAAGTACTGATGGACGGGGGAGGCGGCCTGAACCTTATTTATGAGGACATGCTTGACAAAATGTAGCTCAATAGATCCCGCATTGAGCATAGTCATACCACATTCCGAGGATCTATACCTGGCAGGGAGGCGCGCTGTTCGGACGCATAACCTTGGACGTAGTGTTCGACACTCCTGACAACTACAGATCCGAACCCTTGTTATTCCCCATTGTGCCCTTCCACAGCGGATACCACACCCTCTTGGGACGTGAGGCATTTGCAAGGTTTCAGCCTGTACCGCATTATGGATACATGGAACTCAAAATGGCAGGGCCTAACGGCGTGATCTCGCTTGCCAGAGATCCGAACACAGCCCTTCGAGCTGAAAATAAGACCGCATCGCTCGCCCTTGCGGCACTATCTGAGGCCCTCGCAGCCGAATAATTAACAACGCTCCGCACTACAGTCAACAGGGATGATGTGGTCCTCAGTGAAAGGCCAAAATCCACGTAATTTAATCCAACTGACGAGATAGTAAAATTCCAAGTACGCCCGAACAAAACGGCATCCATCCGAGCACAAGTGGACCCCGCAGTTGATGAAGCGCTGCACGCGTTTTTACTCAAAAATTGGGACATATTCGCCTGGCACCCTTCGGATATGCCAGGCATCCCACGGAGGCTGGTGGAGCACAGCTTGAACATCATAAAAGACTTCAAACCAGTCAAACAGACACCGCATCGATTCTTCAAACCCAAACGACAGGCTATGGGTGAAGAGTTGGCAAAGCTATTGGAGGTCAGATTCATCCATGAAATCAAGCATCCTGAGTGGCTAGCAAATCTGGTCATGGTACCCAAGAAGGACAAGTCCTGGCATCTCTGCGTCGACTTCAAGGACCTAAACAAGGCCTGCCCCAAGAATCCCTTCCCCTTACCTCGCATAGATCAGCTCATCAATGCCACTGCCGGACACGACTCACTATGCTTCCTCGACGCATACTCCAGATATCACCAAATAAAGATGAAGGATTCCGACCAGGCTGCAACCGCTTTCATCACCCCCTACAGGCCATTCTGCTTTAACACGGTGCCTTTCAGGTTAAAGAACGCAGGAGCCACATACCAACGCATGATTCAAACATGCCTGTAAAACCAAATCGGTAAAAAAGTCGAGGCATACGTAGACGACGTGGTCATTAAAACCAACCAAGTCGATCAACTCGTGGACGACCTGAAGGAAATATGCCCTAGAGGCAATAATAAAGTTGTTATTTTATATTATATTTCCTTATTCATGGTAAAGGTTTATTATTCATGCTAGAATTGTATTGATCGGAAACTTAAATACATGTGTGAATACATAAACAAATACCGTGTCCCTAGTAAGCCTCTACTAGACTAGCTCGTTGATCAAAGATGGTTAAGGTTTCCTAACCATAGACATGTGTTGTCATTTGATAACGGGATCACATCATTAGGTGAATGATGTGATGGACAAGACCCATCCGTTAGCTTAGTATAATGATCGTTCATTTTATTGATATTGCTTTCTTCATGTCAAATACATATTCCCTCAACTATGAGATTATGCAACTCCCGGATACTGGAGGATTACCTTGTGTGCTATCAAACGTCACAACGTAACTGGGTGATCATAAAGATGCTCTATAGGTATCTCCAAAGGTGTTTGTTGAGTTGGCACAGATCGAGATTAGGATTTGTCACTCCGAGTATCGGAGAGGTATCTCTGGGCCCTCTCGGTAATACACATTATACGCTTGCAAGCAAATGACTAAGGAGTTAGTCACAAGGTGATGTATTACGGAGTAAAGAGACTTGCCGGTAACGAGATTGAACTAGGTATGAAGATACCGACGATCGAATCTCGGGCAAGTAATATACCGTTGGACAAAGGGAATTACGTATGTTGTCATAACGGTTCGACCAATAAAGATCTTCGTAGAATATGTAGGAGCCAATATGGGCATCTAGGTTCCGCTATTGGTTATTGACCGGAGAGGTGTCTTGGTCATGTCTACATAGTTCTCGAACCCGTAGGGTCCGCACGCTTAACGTTCGTTGACGATATAGTGTTATATGAGTTATATGTTTTGGTGACCGAATGTTGTCCGGAGTCCCGGATGAGATCATGGACATGATGAGGAGTTTCGAAATGGTCGAGAGGTAAAAATTGATATATAGGATGATGGTATTTGGACACCGGAAGTGTTTCGGGATGTACCGGGAAGGAATTGGGTCACCGGAAGGGGTTCCGGGCACCCCCCGGCAAGTTATGGGCCTTATGCATGGGCCAAAGGAGGGGACAGACCAGCCCACAAGGGGGCTGGTGCGCCTCCTCCCTTGTTTGGCCAGCCCTAGGGAAGGAAAAGGGGGAGGGCTAGCCCCTCTTGCCTTTCCCTCTCATGGGAGAAAGGAAAGGGGGGAGGGGGGCGCCACCCTCCCCTGCCTTTCCCCGCACTCCAAATAAGGAAAGGGGGCGCGGCTTGGGAGGGACCCCAAGTAGGATTACTCCTACTTGGGTGCCTCCTTTGGCTGCTCTTCCCTTCCTCCCACCTATATATATGTGGGAGGGGGGCGCCTAGCACACAACAGACAATTGCCTAGCCGTGTGCGGCGCCCCCTCCAGCGTTTACACCCCCGGTCATATTTTCATAGTGCTTAGACGAAGCCTTGCGGAGATAGTTTCACCATCACCATCACCACGCCGTCGTGCTGTCGGAACTCATTCACTACCTCGTCATCTTGCTGAATCAAGAAGGCGCGGATGTCACCGAGCTGAACGTGTGCTGAACGCGGAGGTGTCGTACATTCGGTACTCGATCGGTTGGATCGCGAAGAAAGTTTGACTACATCAACCGCGTTGTGAAACGCTTCTGCTTACGGTCTATGAGGGTACATAGACACACTCTCCCCTCTCGTTGCTATGCATCTCCTTGATAGATCTTGCGTGTGCGTAGATTTTTTTGTTTGTTTTCCATGCAACGTTTCCTAACACGACCTTCGCTTGACCTTTGAAAATCTACGGGCTTACGTTATACGGCTCAACCCAGACAAATGCGTCTTCGGAGTCCCCGCCGGCCAACTATTGGATTTATTGTCTCCAATAGAGGAATTGAGGCCAATCCGGCTAAAATCAAAGCCCTGTCCCAGCTAGCAATACCAACGGATCTCAAACACGTGCAGAAGCTGGCAGGATGCGTGGAGGCTCTAAGTCGTTTCATCTCCCGCCTCGGCGAAAAGGCGCTGCCTCTCTACATGCTACTCAAGAAGACAAGAAACTTTGAATGGACTAACAAAGCAACCGCGACACTAGAGGAAATTAAAACACTCCTGGCAAGCAACCCTATCCTGGCCGCACCAGGTATCAGTGAACCTATGCTGCTGTATATAATAGCCACAAATCAAGTGGTGATTGCGGTGCTCTTCGTAGAACGGGAATCAGAGGGCCACAAGTTCAAGGTTCAAAAACCAGTCTACTATGTGTCAGAGGTCCTCACACCGTGCAAATCCCGATACACACATTACCAAAAGATAACATATACGGTCTTTATGGCATCACAAAAACTGCGACACTACTTTCAAGAGTGTTTGGTGACAATGATATCTGAGGTACCCCTCAATGATATAATCAATAACAGGGACGCCATAGGCTACATTGCCAAATGGGCCATAGAGCTCTTTCCCTTTGAGATCGTATACAAACCATGCCGAGCTATTAAATATCAGGTGTTGGCCAATTTTCTATCTGAATGGACCGAAGCCGAACTCCCCAGGGAATATAATACATACACACACTAGATGATGTACTTCGACGGCTCTAAAATGCTAGCCGGACTGGGGGCTGGGGTGATCCTAATATCCCCCACAGGCGACAATATCCGGTACGTTCTACAGATCATGTATACGGATTACAATAACGCAGCCGAATACGAGGCACTGTTGCACGGTCTTAGGATGGCAACGTCAATGGGTGTTCGGCGGCTAGAGGTGCGAGGAGATTCGAACCTCCCCATCTCCCATGTCAACGTCGAATTTGACGCCAAAGACCCAAAAATTGCAGCATACAGAAATGCCGTCCTTAGGATATCATCCCAATTCGAGGTTCTATAATTCCATCATGTCTCTAGAGACAGTAACCAGGTCGTGGATGTCCTTGCCCGCATGGGTGCCAAGCACGACCCTGTCCCCAAAAACACCTTTCTTGATAGGCTCTTCAAGACATCCATGGTATGGCAGGGCGGGGACAGTGGCACCACAAACAATGAGCACGCCCAGATCGTCCCCCGGAAATCGAGCACGATGACGATATCATTGGGGGCTCTGCCCTAGAAGAAAGACCCTCGGCCCATGAGATCATGGCCATAATCGCCCCGTGGACCGAGCCCTTGCTTGCCTACCTCCTGTGACAACAACTCCCCGATGATCAGGCGGAGGCACGACGCATAGTCCGGCGCTCTAAAGAGTACAAGATCCATGAGGGCGAGCTCTATAAAAAGAGCTCTATGGGGGTCCTTCAGAGGTGCATCTCCGAAGAGGAGGGGCAATAGCTTCTCGCTGAGATACATGCAGGCATGGGCGGCCACCACGCAGCAGCTCGGCCCCTGGTAAGTAAGGCCTTCCGAGCAGGGTTCTTCTGGCCCACAACCCACGCGGACGCGTGCACACTGGTTCAACATTGCGTTGGGTGCCAGCTATTTGCAAATCAAAGCCATATGACCCCCACAGCTCTTTGCAACGATACCGATAACCTGGCCATTTGCAGTCTGGGGGCTTGACATGGTCCGACCACTTAAAGGGGAGACCAAAAAAAAGTACTTACTATTATGCTCGATAAGTTCACTAAGTGGATCAAAGCAAAGCCGGTAACCTCTGCAGAATCCGGACCAGCTGTGACTTCATATCTAGTGTCGTACACTGTTATGGTGTTCCCCACAGCATAATCACCGATAATGGGTCTAATTTTACCGCCCAAGAGGTTAAAGATTGGTGTGCTAAGATGGGCATAAAGCTCAACTACGCTTTGGTGTACCACCCGCAAACTAATGGGCAGGTAGAGCAACCAAACGGACTAATTATGAGCGGCATAAAACCTCGCTTAATCCGCTCACTCAAAGAATTAGATTTCCACTGAGTAGAGGAGCTGGACTCCGTGCTATGGGGGCTGCGCACCACTCCTAATCGTTCAACAGGATACACCCCATTCTTTATGGTGTACGGCGCCGAAGCAGTCCTCCCATGTGATTTGATCCATGACGCACCTAGAGTACGCATGTACGAACAGAAGGAAGCCGAGCTGGATCGGTAGGACGACCTGGATGCCCTGGAAGGAGAGCACGACATCGTGCAGGCACGCTCCACATTTTATCAACAGCAAGCACGGCGCTACTGATGTCTCCTACGCAACCTTCTTCTTGTAGACTCGTGTTGGCCCTCCAAGTGCAGAGTTTTGTAGGACAGTAGCAAATTTCCCTCAAGTGGATGACCTAAGGTTTATCAATCCGTGGGAGGCGTAGGATGAAGATGGCCTCTCTCAAACAACCCTGCAACCAAATAACAAAGAGTCTCTTGTGTCCCCAACACACCCAATACAATGGTAAATTGTATAGGTGCACTAGTTCGGCGAAGAGATGGTGATACAAGTGCAATATGGATAGTAGATATAGGTTTTTGTAATCTGAAAATATAAAAACAGGAAGGTAACTAGTAACGAAAGTGAGCAAAAACGGTATTGCAATGCTAGGAAACAAGGCCTAGGGTTCGTACTTTCACTAGTGCAAGTTCTCTCAACAATGATAACATAATTAGATCATATAACAATCCCTCAACGTGCAACAAAGAGTCACTCCAAAGTCACTAATAGCGGAGAACAAATGAAGAGATTATTGTAGGGTACGAAACCACCTCAAAGTTATTATTTCTGATCGATCTATTGGTCTATTCCTATAAGTGTCACAAATAGCCCTAGAGTTCGTACTAAAATAACACCTTAAGACACACATCAACCAAAACCCTAATGTCACCTAGATAATCCAATGTCACCACAAGTATCCACGAGTTTGATTATACGATATGCATCACACAATCTCAGATTCATCTATTCAAACCAACACAAAGAACTTCAAAGACTGCCCCAAAGTTTCTACTGGAGAGTCAAGACGAAAACGTGTGCCAACCCCTTTGCATAAGTTCACAAGGTCACAGAACCCGCAAGTTGATCACCAAAACATACATCAAGTAGATCACGTGAATATCCCATTGTCACCACAGATAGGCACATGCAAGACATACATCAAGTGTTCTGAAATCCTTAAAGACTCAATCCGATAAGATAACTTCAAAGGGAAAACTCAATCCATTACAAGAAGGTAGAGGGGGAGAAACATCATAAGATCCAACTATAATAGCAAAGCTCGCGGTACATCAAGATCGTGCCAAATCAAGAACACGAGAGAGAGAGAGAGGTCAAACACATAGCTACTGGCACATACCCTCAGGCCCAAGGGTGAACTACCCCCTCCTCTTCATGGAGAGCGCCGGGATGATGAAGATGGCCACCGGTGATGATTCCCCCCCTCCAGTAGGGTGCTGGAACATGGTCCTGATTGGTTTTTGGTGGCTACAGAGGCTTATGGTGGCGGAACTCCCGATCTAGGTTTATTTTCGGGGGTTTCTGTATTTATAAGAATTTTTGGCGTCGGTTTCATGTCAGGGGGGTCCATGAGGAGCCCACAAGGTCGGAGGGCGTGCCCGGGGGGGGGGGGGGGGGTAGGGCGCGCCCTCCACCCTTGTGGAGGCCTCGTGGCTCTTCTGGCCCAACTCTTTTTCTTTGGGGGCTTCTTCTGGTCTATAAAAAATCACCGTAAATTTTCAGGTCAATTGGACTCCGCTTGATATTCCTTATCTGCAAAACTCAAAAACAAGGAAAAACAGAAACTAGCACTAGGCTCTAGGTTAGTAGGTTAGTCCCAAAAATCATATAAAATAGCATATAAATGCATATAAAACATCCAAGATAGATAATATAATAGCATGGAACAATCAAAAATTATAGATACGTTGGAGACGTATCAGCTACCAGAATCGGGAGGTTCGGGCGAAGGCATACAATGTGGGAGAGCTCGTCCTCTGCCTCCCTGAGATGCAGAAGCACAAGATTTCACCCAAATGGGAGGGCCCCTTCATTATAGATGAAGTGCTCGCAGGAGGGGCATACCGCCTTCGTAGACCGTTAGATAACCGCCCTGAACCCAACCTGTGGAACGCCGCTGGGCCGCGGCATTTCTATGCCTAGTCCGACATCGTCATCACCACTCCTCGTGTTTCTTCGAATTTATATCTTTCTTTGTTTTACTCTTGGAGCTTTAGCCTCCCGACCTAGAGTTCAGATAAACCGCAACACAACAGGTCGCCCCTGTACACATCTTTAGATCTACTACCCAGCTTTACCTAGGGCTTCTTTTAAAGCGACCAATTACAATATTCATCTCACAACCTCTTTTATGTCGTTTGAACTAATGTCCTTCCCATACCTTTCAAGCCATTATATGCACCTATTTGACTTAAGTCCTTTGCCAAGCTGGGTTGCCTGGCTCCTATGTTTATCCCTATGTTTTCGATTGTTCGTCTAGGAAGTAAAGGGAGCACCTCTGTGATTGTTACACCCGGTTAATCCGGATACGTACCTCAGATGGGTCAAGCCGAAAGCTAGCATTCTCACAGAAAATAATGGATCGGCCTCAAGGGAAGTAAAAATAACCAGGCGCTAGCCACCAGCCCACTATTCTTGGTTCCTAAAACCACGGACATCCGTGTGTCTTCGGCATCTGGACTCACTGTTTATGGTCAACATACCACACCCGAAGAAAGGAACCCTTGGAGGAACTTTTTTCTTCGGAAGACGTTTCTTACGTTACAAAGTAATATAACAGAGCTAGCTGCGCCCGTTTTGTCTGTTCGCACCGAATGGACGGATTGCCTGGTTACCGGAAGTAGTCCTTGTTCATCAGGGCATATAGTACGGAACACTCCCCGATCACTGGTCAGGGAAGCGGAAGCCGATGGTCGGTTAAGACAACATTTTCACTGCGGATCGAGATGCGCGATGTAAAGTACATGGATACATAGAATCACGCACCTTACTCTTTTTCAATGATATCTATCAAACTGTCCAAAGCACAATCTTGTTGAGAATACCGAGCAGCAGGCATTATTTGGTGATATACTAAGCTAAGAGGTATTTCCTGCCTATCCGGCCCCACGGGTCCAACCTGAGCCATATGATCAGGTTCGACTTTGGTAAACCAGGTCTTCACCACTGCCCAGCCCTCGTGCGCTCCTTCCCGGCAGGCCGATTTCTTCCATATTTCAAAGCGCCGCCTCACCCCTTTAAGATGGCTAGCTAGCACAGCCATGCTCTCTGGTGGTACTTTCAACGGCCATAATGCATTAGCCATGCTTTTCATCGCCTTCCAGGCTCTCTCATGCGTTTTGGTCAGTTCCTTCAAAAGGTTCCCACTAAAGGAACCGGCCTCCTCTTCCGTCCGTCCTATCAGGAGACCTAGCAAACAGGGGCAACATGTTTTTTTCAAAATATTGTCATCATCCACATACATGTAATATTGAATTCATGACTTACCGAATATGCCACCTTTTAGCTTCCGGTTCTCCTCCAAGGCTTGCGCCAACTGAGATTTTAAACTCTCGATTTCTTCGGCTTTCTACTAATTTTCCGCCTTGAGCTCATTCTTCTCCTCATGACTTCGTGTCAGCACTCGTTTGCCAGCCTCCAAGTCCTTCCGCAATTGGCTTATGGATTCAGTGGCTACAGGGATAGCATGGTGTTAATACGTAGGAAACACCATGCAGTTTTTAAGCATTCTAAAGCTTTTCCAGTTACCAGGAATTTCATTGGTAGCTTTCTTGGCCGCTTCTAGTTCGGCTTTAGTATCGGCCAACCGTGTTCGGCTCAGCTCGAGGTCTTCGGATACTTGTTATTATGTTCCCTCACGGCCTACAAAATCAAGATAATAGATATCCTTAACTCAGCCGTCCCGCCCAAATTAAGGTTTGGGGGCTACTAGGTTAGGCATTATGATATGCTCTTAAGCTATTTAAATCCCACACCTGCATTTTGGCAGAAAAAAGACCGGTGATCCCTTCAAGCCCTGTTCGGGCCACTCCAAGGTACGCATCCACCAAATTAAATGCATTAATTCCTGGTTGGTGAAGGCAGCCTGACGTAAGGATTCCCTCCGGCGACGATGATTCATCACGCTCTCATCTTCGTAATTGGTAACTGAGACATCGCCTGGATCCTCTGACGGTGCGCTTGGCACCGCATGTCCCGCATGCCCCCCAGCCTGCGCCGAAGAACCGAGATTGGATTTGTGCCTCGATACACCTGAGGTATCTTTGAATCGACGCGGCGGTGTTTTTCTTCTGCAAAACCAAGCAAATGTCAAAAAGTGGCAAGAATGACCCTCTCGACGGCTCTGGATAGTACCTTTGAGCTGAGGGCGCGGCCGCCCCCGTTCCGACAGTGGCCTTGCGGTTGGATGCCCCATTACGTGCCAAGGCCGGCATGCCCCGTGCCCCTTCTGTCGATCGCCGTGTAGTGCGACTACCCTTATGCAATATGGACCCATTCCCAAGTCCACTCTTCGGAATCCTTCTTTGGGGTCCCAACGGGATAACCTATCCTAGCTATGCGCCACACTTCAGCTCTACCTACTTCAAATATGGACCCTCTCCGGGTATGAGGTACGAGACAGAAGTATTTTCTCCACGGATCAAGATGGGCCTTGCAACTCAAGAATATCTCGCAAAGTGCCACAAAGCTAGAAATATGCAATATGGATCCTAGGGTGAGGTTGTGGAGCTGGATCCCGTAGAACTCCATAAACCCCGTAGGAAAGGGTGAATGGTAAAGCCTAGGCCTCATAGAAGGAAATGCACGAAACATACCCTCTCTTCCTTGCTTCGAGCAGGGGAAATCTCGGCGAGTGCTTGGCTGTCGACAGAGATTAATTCAGCACGGACGAAAACAAGATGCGCCACGGGAAGATAGCCTTGCGTCTGTAGATTATTCAGCTGAAGGCGTGAGATGGAGCAGCTCGGCCAATCACCAGGGAGAGGACCATGAGGGCGTGAACATGAACCTGGGATGTCGGCCATGACGCCTAAAATTTCTCCAGTGTTGTTTTTTGCGGAGACGATGGGTCAGCCGTCCCCGCGCCTTTGGATCTATAAATAAGCTTTTCGTCCTAAAGCTGAAAGGACGAGTTTGCAAAAAAGGTGGCATTGGGCCATTCGCCTTCTAAAAAGCTGCATGACAGTCAAAGTTGGCCCTGGTCCCAAGGTAAGTGATGTCTACTACGCAACTTTATTCTTGTAGACTCGTGTTGGGCCTCTGATACGTCCATTTTGCATCATGTTTTCTTACTGTTATTTATATTGTTTTTATCCATAATAATGCTTTTTGGAGTAATTCTAATGCCTTTTCTCTCATAATTTACAAGGTACATACAAAGAGGGAGAATTCCAGCAGCTGGAAATCTGGACCTGAAAAAGCTACGTCAGGCTACCTATTCTGCACAACTCCAATGAGCTGAAACTTCACGAAGAATTTTTATGGAATATTTGAGAATTATTGGTGCAAATAACTGAAGGAAATATGCCCTAGAGGCAATAATAAAGTTGTTATTTATATTTCCATATATCATGATAAATGTTTATTATTCATGCTAGAATTGTATTAACCGGAAACTTAGTACATGTGTGAATACATAGACAAACAGAGTGTCACTATTATGCCTCTACTTGACTAGCTCGTTGAATCAAAGATGGTTAAGTTTCCTAGCCATAGACATGAGTTGTCATTTGATTAACGGGATCACATCATTAGAGAATGATGTGATTGACTTGACCCATTCCGTTAGCTTAGCACTTGATCGTTTAGTATATTGCTATTGCTTTCTTCATGACTTGATCATGTTCCTATGGCTATGAGATTATGCAACTCCCAAATATCGGAGGAACAATTTGTGTGCTACCAAACGTCACAACGTAACTGGGTGATTATAAAGGTACTCTACAGGTGTCTCCGATGGTACTTGTTGAGTTGGCATAGATCGAGATTAGGATTTGTCACTCCGATTGTCGGAGAGGTATCTCTGGGCCTCTCGGTAATGCACATCACTATAAGCCTTGCAAGCAATGTGAGTAATGAGTTAGTTGCGGGATGATGCATTACGGAACGAGTAAAGAGACTTGCCGGTAACAAGATTGAACCAGGTATTGAGATACCAACGATCGAATCTCGGGCAAGTAACATACCGATGACAAAGGGAACAACATATGTTGTTATGCGGTTTGACCGATAAAGATCTTCGTAGAATATGTAGGAACCAATATGAGCATCCAGGTTCCGCTATTGGTTATTGACTGGAGATGAGTCTCTGTCATGTCTACATAGTTCTCGAACCCGTAGGGTCCGTACACTTAACGTTCTGTGACAATTTGTATTATGAGTTCTGTGATTTGATGACCGAAGTTTGTTCGGAGTCCCGGATGAGATCGGGGACATGACGAGGAGTCTCGAAATGGTCGAGACGTAAAGATCGATATATTGGAAGGCAATATTCGGACATCGGAAAGGTTCCGAGTGATTCGGTATTTTTCGGAGTAAGGAGAGTTACGGGAATTCGTATTGGGCCTTAATGGGCCATACGGGAAAGGAGAGAAAGGCCTCAAGGGTGGCCGCGCCCCTTCCCCATGGACTGGTCCGAATTGGACTAGGGAAAGGGGTCGCCCCCTTCCTTCCTTCTCCTTCTCCCTTCCCTTTTTCCTATTCCATGTGGGAGCGAGGTGGAATCCTACTTGGACTAGGGAGTCCTAGTAGGACTCCACACTGGGCGCGCCCTATGAGGGCCGGCCTCCTCCTCTCTCCATCCTTTATATTCGTGGCCAGGGGGCACCCCATAGACACAAGTTGATCATTGATCCCTTCGCCGTGTGCGGTGCCCCCCTCCACCTTAATCCACCTCGGTCATATATCGTCGTAGTGCTTAGGCAAAGCCCTGCGTCGGTAGCTTCATCATCACCGTCATCACGCCGTCATGCTGACGAAGCTCTCCCTCGACACTCTGCTGGATCGTGAGTTCGTGGGACGTCACCGAGCCGAACGTGTGCAGATCGTGGAGGTGCCGTACTTTTGGTACTAGGATCGGTCGATCATGAAGACGTACGACTACATCAACCGCGTTGTCATAACGCTTCCGCTTAGGGTCTACGAGGGTACGTAGACAACACTCTCCCCTCTCGTTGCTATGCATCACCATGATCTTACGTGTGCGTAGCAATTTTTTTAAAATTACTACGTTCCCCAACAGTGGCATCCGAGCCAGGTTTATGCGTGGGTGTTATATGCACGAGTAGAACACAAAGAGTTGTGGGCGATAATAGTCATACTACTTACCAGCATGTCATACTTTGATTCGGCGGTATTGTTGGATGAAGCGGCCCAGACCAACATTACGCGTACGCTTACGCGAGACTGGTTCTACTGACGTGCTTTGCACACAGGTGGCTGGCGGGTGTCAGTTTTCTCCAACTTTAGCTGAATCGAGTGTGATTACGCCCGGTCCTTGTTGAAGGTTAAAACAACACATACTTGACGAAAAATCGTTGTGGTTTTGATGCGTAGATAAGAACGGTTCTTGCTCAACCCGTAGCAGCCACGTAAAACTTGCAACAACAAAGTAGATGACATCTACTTGTTTTTGCAGGGCATGTTGTGATGTGATATGGTCAAGACGTGATGAGATATAAATTGTTCTATGAGATGATCTTGTTTTGTTAAAGTTATCGGCAACTGGCAGGAGCCTTATGGTTGTCTCTTTATTGCATAAGATGCAAGTGCCATGTAATTGATTTACTTTATCACTATGCGATAGCAATAGTTGCAAAAGCAATAGCTGGTGAGACGACCATGTGACGACACGTTGGTAAAAGATCAGGATGATGGAGATTATGGTGTCAATGCCGATAAAAATGGAGATCATGACAGTACTTTGGAGATGGAGATCAAAAGCACAAGATGATGATGGCCATATCATGTCACATATTTTGATTGCATGTGATGTTTATCTTTTATACATCTTATTTTTCTTAGTTCGGCGGTAGCTTTGTAAGATGATCCCTTACTATAATTTCAAGGTATAAGTGTTCTCCCTAAGTATGCACCGTTGCGACAGTTCTTCGTGCCGAGACATCACGTGATGATCGGGTGTGATAAGCTCTACGTTCACATACAACGGCTGCAAGCCAGTTTTGCACACGCAGAATACTCGGGTTAAACTTGACGAGCCTAGCATATGAAGATATGGCCTCAGAACACTGAGACCGAAAGGTCGAGCATGAATCATATAGTAGATATGATCAACATAGTGATGTTCACCATTGAAAACTACTCCATCTCACGTGATGATCAGACATGGTTTAGTTGATATGGATCACGTGATCATTTAGATGACTAGAGGGATGTCTATCTAAGTGGGAGTTCTTAAGTAATATGATTAATTGAACTTTAATTTATCATGAACTTAGTCCTGATAGTATTTGCATAACTATGTTGTAGATCAATAGCTCGTGATGTAGCTCCTCATTTATTTTTGATATGTTCCCAGAGAAAAATAAGTTGAAAGATGATAGTAGCAATGATGTGGACTTGGTCTGTGATATGAGGATCATCCTCATTGCTGCACAGAAGAATTATGTCCTTCATGAAGATCAGTATGATGACTACTTGATAGTTTAAGTGCACCATGCTTTACGGCTTAGAACCGGGACTTCAAAACTGTTTTGAACGCCACGAAGCATATAAGATGTTCCAAGAGTTGAAATTGGTATTTCATACTCATGCCTGTGTCAAGAGGTATGAGACCTCTGACAGTACTTTGCCTACAAGATGGAGGAGAATAGCTCAACCAGTGAGCATGTGCTCAGATTGTCTGGGTACTACAATTGCTTGAATCAAGTGGGAGTTAATCTTCCAGATAAGATAGTAATTCACAAAGTTCTCTAGTCACTATCACCAAGTTACTAGAACTTCGTGATGAACTATTTATATGCAAGGGATAACGAAAACAATTCCCAAGCTCTTCGCGATGCTAAAATCGGCGAAGGTAGAAATCAAGAAAAGCATCAAGTGTTCATGGTTAACAAGACCACTAGTTTCAAGAAAAGGACAAAGGGATAGAAAGGGAACTTGAAGAAGAATGACAAACAAGTTGTCATCCCCGTGAAGAAGAGCAAAGCTAGACCCAAGCCTGAAACTGAGTGCTTCTACTGCAAAGGAAATGGTCACTGGAAGTGGAACTACCCTAGATACTTGGCGGATAAGAAGGATGGAAAAGTGAACAAAGGTATATTTGATATACATGTTATTGATGTGTACTTTACTAGTGTTTATAGCAACCCCTCGGTATTTGATACTGGTTCAGTTGCTAAGAGTAGTAACTCGAAACAAGAGTTGCAAAATAAACAGAGACTAGTTAAGGGCGAGGTGACGATGTGTGTTGGAAATGATTCCAAGGACGATAAGATCACCATCGCACACTCCCTTTACCTTCAGGATTAGTGTTGAACCTAAAATAAATGTTATTTGGTGTTTGCGTTGAGCATGAATATGATTAGATCTTGTTTATTGCAATACGGTTATTCATTTAAGTCAAAGAATAATTGTTGTTCTATTTACATGAATAAAACCTTCTATGGTCATATACTCAAAATAAATGATTTATTGAACCTCGATCGTGTTGATACACATATTCATAATATTGATGCCAAAAGATGCAAAGTTGATAATGATAGTGCAACATATTTGTGGCACTGCCGTTTAAGTCATATTGGTGCAAAGCGCATGAAGAAACTCCATGCTGATGGGCTTTTGGAATCACTTGATGCTTGCGAACCATGCCTCATGGGCAAGATGACTAAGACTCCGTTCTCTGGAGCAATGGAGCGAGCCACTGACTTACTGGAAATAATACATACCGATGTATGCGGTCCAATGAGTGTTGAGGCTCATGGCGGGTATCATTGTTTTATGACCTTCACAGATGATTTGAGCAGATATGTGTACATCTACTTGATGAAACACAAGTCTGAAATACTTGAAAAGTTCAAAGATTTTCAGAGTGAAGTACAGAATCATCGTAACAAGAAAATAAAGTTTCTACGGTCTGATCGCAGAGGCAAATATTTGAGTTACGAGTTTGGCCTTCAATTAAAACAATGTGGAATAGTTTCACAAACTCATGCCACCTGGAACACCGCAGCATAATGGTGTGTTCAAACGTCATAACCTTAGTTTATTGGATATAGTGCAATCTATGATGTCTCTTACCGATTTACCACTATCATTTTGGGGTTATGCATTAGAGACAGCTACATTCACGTTAAATAGGGCACCGTCTAAATCCGTTGAGACGACACCATATGAACTATGGTTTGGCAAGAAACCTAAGCTATTGTTTCTTAAAGTTTGAGGTTGCAATGCTTATGTGAAAAAGTTTCAACCTGATAAGCTCAAACCCGAATCAAAGAAGTGCGTCTTCATAGGATACCCAAAAGAAAATGTTGGGTACACCTTCTATCAGAGATCCGAAGGCAATATCTTTGTTGCTATGAATGGATCCTTTCTAGAGAAGGAGTTTCTCTCAAAAGAAGTGAGTGGGAGGAAAGTAGAACTTGATAAGGTAATTGTACCTTCTCCCGAATTGGAAAGTAGTTCATCACAGAAATCAGTTCCAGTGATGCCTACGCCGATTAGTGAGGAAGTTAATGATGATGATCATGAAACTTCAGATCAAGTCACTACCGAACCTCGTAGGTCAACCAGGATACGTTCTGCACCAAAGTGGTACGGTAATCCTATTCTGGAAATCATGTTACTAGACCATGACAAACCTACGAACTATGAGGAAGCGATGATGAGCCCAGATTCCGCAAAATGGCTTGAGGCCATGAAATCTGAGATGCGATCCATGTATGAAAGCAAAGTATGGACTTTTGTTGACTTGCCCGTTGATCGGCAAGCAATAGAAAATAAATGGATCTTCAAGAGGAAGACGGACGCTGATATTAGTGTTACTATATACAAAGCTAGAATTGTCGAAAAAGGTTTTTGACAAGTTCAAGGTGTTGACTACAATGAGATTTTCTCACTTGTATCGATGCTTAAAAGTCTGTCCGAATCATGTTAGCGATCACCACATTTTATGAAATTTGGCAAATGGATGTCAAACCTGCATTCCTTAAATGGATTTTTTAAAGAAGAGTTGTATATGATGCAACCAGAAGGTTTTGTCGATCATAAAGGTGCTAGCAAAGTGTGCAAAGCTCCAACGATCCATCTATGGACTGGTGCAAGCATCTCGGAGTTGGAATATACGCTTTGATGAGTTGATCAAAGCATATAGTTTTATACAGACTTGCGGTGAAGCCTGTATTTACAAGAAACTGAGTGGGAGCACTACAGTTTCTGGAAAGCATAAAGGAGTGTTTGAAAGGAGTTTTTCAAAGAAAGACCTCGGTGAAGCTTCTTACATATTGGGCATCAAGATCTATAGAGATAGATCAAGACGCTTGATAAGTTTTTTCAATTAGTACATACCTTGACAAGTTTTTGAAGTAGTTCAAAATAGAACAGTCAAAGAAGGTGTTCTTGCCTATGTTGCAAGGTGTGAAGTTGAGTAAGACTCAAAGCCCGACCATGGCAGAAGATAGAGAGAGAATGAAAGTCATTCCCTATGCCTCAGCCATAGGTTCTATAAAGTATGACATGCTATGGACTAGACCTATTGTATACTGATACGTCTCCAACGTATCTATAATTTTGGATTGTTCCATGCTATTATATTATCTGGTTTGGATATTTGATGGGCTTTATTATACACTTTTATATTATTTTTGGGACTAACCTATTAACCCAAGGCCCAGTGCAAATTGTTGTTTTTTTGCCTATTTCAGTGTTTCACAGAAAAGGAATATCAAACGGAATCCAAACGGAATGAAACCTTCGGGAGAGTGATTTGTGGAACAAACGTGATCCAGAGGACTTGGAGTGGACGTCAAGAAAGAAGTGAGGCGACCACGAGGCAGGGAGGCGCGCCTTCCCTCCTGGGCACGCCCCCACCCTCGTGGGCCCCACGCAGCTCCACTGACCTACTTCTTCCTCAATTGATGGGCATCTCCCTAGCCCGGTTATTAGCCGCGTCAATGTGAGACTTTCTCCTTTTTTGTCTTCTCCACATAACCCCCATCATTATATTCTATTCCACCCATAGTGCTATATCCATGGCTCACGCTCATGTATTGCGTGAAAGTTGAAAAAAGTTTGGGGTTACTAAAGTATGAAACAATTGTTTGGCTTGTCATCGGGGTTGTGCATGATGAGAGCCCTCTTGTGTGACGAAAATGGAGCATGACCAAACTATATGATTTTGTAGGGATGAACTTTCTTTGGCCATGTTATTTTGAGAAGATATGATTGCTTAGTTAGTATGCTTGAAGTATTATTATTTTTATGTCAATATAAAACTTTTATCTTAAATCTTTCGGATCTGAACATTCATGCCACAGTAAAGAGAATTACTTAGAAAATTATGTTAGGTAGCATTCCACATCAAAAATTCTGTTTTTGTCATTTACCTACTAGAGGACGAGTAGGAATTAAGCTTGGGGATCCTTGATATGTCTCCAACGTATCTATAATTTTTGATTGTTCCATGCTATTATATTATCAGTTTTGGATGTTTGATGGTCTTTATTATACACTTTTATATTATTTTTGGGACTAACCTATTAACCCAAGGCCCAGTGCAAATTGCTGTTTTTTTGCCTATCTCAGTGTTTCGCAGAAAATAAATATCAAACGGAATCCAAACGGAATGAAACCTTCGGGAGAGTGATTTTTGGAACAAACGTGATCTGGAGGACTTGGAGTGGACGTCAAGAAAGAAGCAAGGTGGCCACGAGACAGGGAGGCGCGCCTGCACCCCTGGGCGCGCCCCCACCCTCGTGGGCCCCTTGCAGCTCCACCGACCTACTTCTTCCTCCTATATATACCCATATACCCCAAAACCATCCAGGAGCACCACGAAACCCTATTTCCACCGCCGCAACCTTCTGTACCCGTGAGATCCCATCTTGGGGCCTTTTCCGGTGCTCCGCCGGAGGGAGAATCGATCACGGAGGGCTTCTACATCAACACCATAGCCTCTCCGATGATGTGTGAGTAGTTTACCTCAGACCTTCAGGTCCATAGTTATTATCTAGATGGCTTATTCTCTCTCTTTGGATCTCAATACAAAGTTCTCCTCGATTTTCTTGGAGATCTATTCGATGTAACTCTTTTTTGCGGTGTGTTTGTCGTGATCCGATGAATTGTGGGTTTATGATCAAGATTATCTATGAACAATATTTGAATTACCTTTGAATTCTTTTATGTATGATTTGTTATCTTTGCAAGTCTCTTCAAATTATCAGTTTGGTTTGGCCTACTAGATTGATCTTTCTTGCAATGGGAGAAGTGCTTAGCTTTGGGTTCAATCCTGCGGTGTCCTTTCCTAGTGACAGCAGGGGCAGCAAGGCACGTATTGTATTGTTGCCATCGAGGATAAAAAGATGGGGTTTATATCATATTGCTTGAGTTTATCCCTCTACATCATGTCATCTTGCCTAATGCGTTACTCTGTTCTTATGAACTTAATACTCTAGATGCATGCTGGATAGCGGTCGATGTGCGGAGTAATAGTAGTAGATGCAGAATCGTTTCGGTCTACTTGTCGCGGACGTGATGCCTATATACATGATCATGCCTAGATATTCTTATAATTATGCACTTTTCTATCAATTGCTCGATAGTAATTTGTTCACTCACCGTAATACTTATGCTATCTTGAGAGAAGCCACTAGTGAAACCTATGGCCCCCGGGTCTATTTTCCATCATATTAATCTTCCGTCAACTAGCTATTTCTATCGCCGTTTATTTTGCAATCTTTACTTTTAATCTTTATCATAAAAATACCAAAAATATTACCTTATCATCTCTATCCGATCTCACTTTTGCAAGTGGCCGTGAAGGGATTGACAACCCCTTTATCGCGTTGGTTGCAAGGTTCTTATTTGTTTGTGTAGGTACGAGGGACTTGCGTGTGGTCTCCTACTGGATTGATACCTTGGTTCTCAAAAACTGAGGGAATTACTTACGCTACTTTGCTGCATCACCCTTTCCTCTTCAAGGGAAAACCAACGCATGCTCAAGAGGTAGCAATAAGGATTTATGGCGCCGTTGCCGGGGAGTCTACGCACAAGTCAAGACATACCAAGTACCCATCAGAAACTCTTTTCCCTCGCATTACATTATTTGCCATTTGCCTCTCGTTTTCCTCTCCCCCACTTCACCCTTGCCGTTTTATTCACCTTTTTTCGTTCGCCTTCTTCCCGTATGTATCTTTGTTTGTGTTTCCATGTGCCTTCTATTTGCTTGCATCTTTGCTTGCTAAAAATCTATTGATATGGATCCACTTAAAGTGTTCTACTTGGATCATCTTCGATCCTTATGTGCTCATGCTGAAACCCCAACTAGCCTAGTTGATGGGAAATCTTTAGATGAGCATGCTCATTTTGTGCGTCACCGTTTGTATGAAAAAGGGAGACTCTTATGGGATCAAATAAACAGATTGATGTGTTATGCTTGGAATCTTTGTGAAAATTATGATTATACTTGTTGCTCTAAGAACCCTAAAAAACACCTCCCCTACCTATGTGAGTTTAATGATAATGAAATCTTATCTTCTTATGCAAAGGGTGTTTATAGTTACTACGATATCGAACAAATTGAAGAATTTGTCATTTTTAAGGGTGCTCATGAAGTTGCTTCTTTGATTGAAAAGTATGATATTACTTTCCACAAATCTGAAAATTGCGACATACTTAAATATTGCGATGAAAACTATGCTCATAACGTCTATGTCGAAGAATTTATTGAAAGAGTGACTGTTGCTTTGAAAGAAAATAATGATATTCATGAATCTATAGATAATTATGATTCCGACGATTTGATTGAAATATCCCTTGATGAACATGATGCTTGCTATTCTTGTGGTCATGATGCCAATATTTATGAAGATGAATTTGCTATAGTTCCTTATGTTAAACATGAGATCATTGCTATTGCACCCATACTTGATAGTTCCTTCGATGAAAAGCATGATTGCAATGATGTTATTATAAATTCTCTTGATGTCAATTGTGCAAATAATATGCAAAACCCTAAGCTTGGGGATGCTAGTTTTGCTATGTCTACTACTTGTTGCAATGATCATGATTGGGGTGATTCTTCTTATGCTCTTGAAAATTTATTTAAGCCCCATGATGAATATGAGATTGATAATAGTGTTTGCAATAATATTGAAAGTGGGTTTGGAAGAGTGTCAACTTTAGATCCCACATATTTGGAGAATATTCAATCTTATGGTATTTTTGATAAAAGTGGGTTTGGAGAGGTCATGACTTTAGTTAATGATATTCCCACTATTTTGGAAGAGTGTCAACTTTGCATGCATGTGGATTATGTAGAGAAAATATTATGTGATAGCTATATTGTTGAATTTGAATACGATCCCACATGTAATTATTATTAGAGAGGAAAATATGGTTGGAGAAATTTTCATGTTACTAAATTACCTCTCGTTATGTTGAGATTGCTATTGTTTCTTTCCACTTCCTTGCATATGCTAGTTTTTGCTTGCTATGATAATTTGTTTGCCTATAAGATGCCTATGCATAGGAAGTATGTTAGACTTAGATGTGTTTTTCACATGCTATATGATGCTCTTTTTGTGCTTCAATTCTTGTCTTTCGTGTGAGCATCGTTGAAATCTTATGCCTAGCTAAGGGCGTTAAACGATAGCGCTTGTTGGGAGGCAACCCAATGTTATTTTTATTTCTTGCTTTTTGGTTCTGTTTAGTAATAAATCCTTGATCTAGCCACTACTAGGAAAAGGGCTGCTAGTGGCGCACCTGTTTTGCCTACTAATGGCGCACTACAGGTGCGGCACTAGCACCACGCCATTAGATTTTATTACTAATGGCGCACCATGTAGTGCGCCATTAGTACACCCTATGGTGCGCCATTAGAATGCCTCCCAGGGGGCCATATTTAACCATGTCTCTGGCTTACTAATGGCACACTGCTTGCTGATGCGCCACTAGTATGCATTTTGCAGTGCGCCACTAGTATGAATATTAGGGATTTTTTTCTTTTCTGATATTTGCACAGGTTACAAAACATATTACTGCACAGAATATAGACAACACAACATATAAACAGCAAAGTTATCGAATACAATAGAAGATTAGTCTCCGAATACAATTCATCATATTAGTCTCCGAATTCAAAAGACCGAACAAAGTTAGAACATTACAAGTCTCGAAACCGCGAGTAGCGAGTTTGTCTTCACATTACAAGTCGATATCGATCATCTAAACTACCATCACATAGAAGGGAGCTGCGGTCATCACGATTAGCATCATCGCGATGAAACTGGTCTTCATCCGGTTCCTCCTCCGCTCCCTCCTCTCTCCCGCTAGATAGCGCACGTATCTATCTTCCGCCTCCACCCTAGTGGTGTACCCTTTGTAACTGTTACCGCTGAAACGGTGAACCTGTCTCCGACACTCCTCCCAGTCGTCGTAGACTCCGGGAACCTTACCCTTGTACACGACATACGATGGCATCTCTATGCACTAGCCAAACAAAACGTTAGTAGCAATTCACAGACAATACATAAGCAATATATGAGTATGCAACAAAAGGATCGGAAGAGAAAAGCAACACATTAATAGCACGATTCATGGTCCTACTAATAAATAGCGTCGATTACATATAAGTTGAACGACTGTCCAAACCAAAGAGAAATACAAGTTCATTAAAGCTTAATATTACAACATGAGCCAATCGACATTTCAGAACTACATAGCATCACTACTTTCGACTCGACTCAGGGACCGGAGCGTGGATGAAGCCGCCGTCTTTCGTGATGGTCATGAAATCGCGGGCGTTGTCAGCCTGCATTTGTAGCGTTGTTTCTATCTCACTGTTGGACGGTTGATGTCTGAGATAGAACTGCCCCGAGGTACGAAGGACATCTTGATGGATGATTTCCGCAAACTCCGATTGGATGCGAAAGAATTCTTGTCTGATGTCCGCGTCCTGGATTGCCGACAAGCGTGCGGCCCAATATTTGAGATTATTTGGTAGCAGAAGGTGATTATGGTCCCGTACGATCGCCCGCATGTGATGGAGGGAGTAGTAGGCATCCTTCTGACCGCCAGGCGGCTGCTTGACGCAGGAGAACGTCGTATTGTGGCTGAAGATGTGCTTGCCGTACTTACGAACTGGCCTGCTGAAGGTGCCTCCAGATCTGGCGTAGCCGGGGAGAACATCATCAAGAACTTTCTTGATATTTGTGTAGTCTATCTTCGACTGATGGTCCGGGTCGAAATACGTGGCCATGGAATATTTCGGGCTTAAGAGGATGAGTGTGCAATGTGTGTCACTGCACAAAACACGGAATGTTAGAAAAAAAAGAACGATCGAAATCTAAGAAATCATATGTTACGGGGCGGTGAGGGGATGACTTACTCGGGAAAGTAAGGCACGAGGAAGTTATCCTTATCTGGGTTTGCCAGAATGACGCCTTCGAGGTATGAACTCGCGACTTGCCGGTCCCCAGCGCTGCCCAAGATCTTGGCACGCATGTAGAAGGGGTCGACTATCACGATGTCCGGGGTCTTGTCTCTAATGATCCGCATCTCCATACTCAGCGAAAATAGCCGAACGAAGGTGTAGTGCAGCGGATGAAGGTTAAACATAGCGAAGATGTCATCAAACCGCAGGACGATCGTACCCCCGATGGCGCTATCCACAAAGCCCTTGCCCTCTGGCACCTTGGCCACGAAAACCGGGTATGCCACATCATTCTCGGAGAGACGCCGCTTCTCCAAAGAAAGAACACTGTCATGCAGACTCCGCATAGCACCGGTTGCAGCATTGAGCAGATTAGTCGGTAGCATCGGCCTACCCGCCACATGCACCCTCCTCGAGATATCCTTAGGTGAAGGTGGCCCGTCCTGAGCACGGATCGTACTCGGTGCCGGCTGGCTCGCACCGCCCTTGTTATTCTTTCGTTTCCGTCCCTTCTTCCTCATCTCCTGTAGTGGGATCGAGTTCTGCTCAGAGACTGCCTTTTTGAGTGTGTTGGGGCTGATAATATTCCGCACCTCGGCTATCTGAGGCTCGGTGAAGGCGGCAGCTGGAGGCGTCTCCTGAGAACTGAACGCCAGACGACGCCTGTTGCAATTGGGTTTCTCCGCGGTACCAGCTAGATCGCGGTCGTCTTTTCCAGGGTTGGGTTCTTGAGAAGGAGGCCCGAAGAATTCGTCACCATACCCATGTTCGGCAAAGTACTTATCGACATTGGCAAATGTACCGTCGTCGTTGTCGTCGTCCGGATCCTGTGCCATATGCATGTCCGGATCCTGTGCCATAGGGATGTCCGGCATGTCCGGTAGCGTTGCGGCGGTCTTGCCATGGCTTGGCGCCGGCACGACTGGCGGTGTTGTCTGTGGGGTGGTGTCCCCCGCCCCCAAACGAATCTGGCTCTTCGGCCAAAGCAGGGGCCAGCTTACGCAGGCGCTGAGGGTCATCACATCATCTTCGTCGGCCCCAGCGGGTCGAATCGGAGGTAACAACTCGTCACAGCCTGGCAGCACCCGAACCAGTTCAACCCTATACACGGTGGGTGGCATCGGATTACCGTGGAACACGGGGTTGCCCGGTTGAACGATTCTGCCCTTGGCGACATCGATCAACTCGCCGCCCACGAAGTGCAGGAGAGTGCATGGAACGTCGGCGGCGCCCTGCGAAAACATGTAGGGCATCAGGGATGCCCAGTCAAAGGCAAGGAGATGAAGTCATCGGCCGAGAGGCTTAGTTACCGTGATGGCGTCGAGCTCGGCTAATGTCGAGGCACCGCCAACGGCGGGCGTGCAACTGACGGAGGGGCCGCTTGCTGCCGAGGTGCCGGCCGGTGTACACCCGGATGCATTAAGCTCCAATGCCCGTGCCGGCGCCGGAGACACCAATACCGCCTCCGCCGGAGACACCAATGGCGCCGCCTGCGCGTTGTGCGAGTTGCTGGCCGTGAAGCTGGGAACCGGGGGCGGCCCCTGTTGGCCGCCCGCAATCCACGCCTGCAGCCCCTCAATCAAGCTAGGCACAATGGCGGTGAGCGTCGTTCCCAGTTGTTGTTGCACTTGCTCTTGGACAATCTCCGGAATCCGCGCCACTTGTGCCTTGAGTTCTTGAACCTCGCGCGACTGGCTTTCCGAGCTGGTCTTTTTCTCCTTTCGCCCACCAGCGTTATAGTATGACGACCATTTTGTGGACAAGCCTTTGCCGGCCACACGACCAGCTGACGACGGCTTACTGAGCTTATCCTTGTTTTTCATTATGTTCAACGCCCTATTTAGAGTGTTGTCCCAAGCTGGGGAGCTCTGAGACGACCCCGCGCTACTGCTTTCAGTCTCCTGCGGAAGGAATGTGAACCATTTAGAAATTTGGCTTCATTAATTAGAATGCAACCATATGGAGCTAATTACGCGGGGGTGTATTCCTTACCAGAACTTCTCAAGCGCCTTGGTCTTCGGATCCGTGGTAAGCTCCTTTGTTACCGGGTCCTCCTTGTACCGGGCCCTGACATAGTTCCTGGTCTGCTTCTCACGGTATTTCTCGAAGCGGGGCGGTAGGCCTTGCTCGGCACGCTCCGCGTCCTCCTTGTCCCATATAGGTTCCGCCACTCTGTAACCGCCGGGACCGAGTTTGTGGACCCCTAAGTTCAAGTCCCGCATCTCTTTCCCCCACTGACTTGATTCCTCGGATGCGCCGCTCTCGCACTTGATCTTGAACTCCTTGTAGTCATCTTCGCTGATCGAAGGATTTTTCGCCTTGATCTTCTCATAACTATCACCTTTGTTAATCATTCTCTTCACCGCGCTTCTCCAAGTAGACAGGGCCGTGCTCATCTTCGTGAGGGCGGCACTGTTCACTTTATTCCCTGAGAGGCGTGTGTTTGCAAAGTCAGCGGGGAACTTGTATCGTTCGTGCAGCTTCGTGAAGAGGAGGTTGCGCAAATTCCCTCGGTCCTTATGCCTTAGGTTCTCGGTGTTGATCGAGACGGTGCTCCGGAGAATGCACCCGAGCTGAACCGAGTACCCCTTGACTAATTCTTTGGGCGCCGTTGGATCCCCGTCGCAGTTCACTTCAGTAAATTCCTCCTTGACGGTGCCGAGCACGTTCGGGCGCCGGTCCTTCCGTTGCCTCTTCGGTTGGCTGCCATCTGTGCGTGCGCTGCCATCATCAGTGGTGGCATCCTCGGCGGCACCATCAGTGGTGTCATCCCCGACGCCACTAGGGGTTGTGTAGTCAGGATCGGTGTCTTCCGCGGCGTCCTCATAGCGGTGAGGTTCTTCCTCCATCTCCTGGGACAGCTCCCAGAATGCCTTGCCGCCCGAACCGCCGGCCTCATCGTTGTGGGCCATGTTTCGCTCTAAATAGGAAAAAAGTTTGGTCAAAAAGTTGGTTATTGTCAAGGAACAAGATCATGGTCTCATCATTTAGGGTTTGTCGACACCGAGGCATCCTAAAAGCTAAGCTTTTATCATTTAGGGTTTGTCGACGCCGAGGCACCCTAAAAGCCTAAGCTTTCATCATTTAGGTTTTTATCGACACCGAGGCACCCTAAAAGCCAAGGTTTTATAATTTAGGGTTTGTCGACGCTGAGGCACCCTAAATGCTAAGTTAAGTTTTCATCATTTAGGGTTTATCGATGCCGAGGCACCCTAGGTTGACTGATATATATGGGTATCTTCTAATAATATACCCTATCAAGAAAAGGGAAGGAGAATTCTAAGTTGGGCCTAATCACTTGGCTCTATTGCCACCTATGGTTTAATGCAGCAAGAATAAAGGGGCAGTTGATCCTACTTAATTAAGTACTAAGATACCCCGGCCCATGCATTAGTCGCAAGTACCCCATATGTCCTATTTTTAGCAAAGTCATGCTAAAATTCACGGAAAATTTCAGCATGACCTTTGCTGAAAATAGGACATATGGAGTACCCGAATTTGCCGGAACGGAAGTTAATCGACATTCCGGCAAACTCAAGGGCCTCTGCAACCCCACAACACCCCACAATATCATCACGACACGATGGTCGGAGACAAAACCAATGCTATGTAGCCTTAATGCTACAGAACATATGAAATACATGCCAGCAATATATATGATATAAACTCCAATAATTAGAGAGCTGTCTGAGTTTAAGATAAAGAAAACTTAAACTACATGGGGTGCTGCATCAGTAGTAGTAGTTCCAGTTCCAGTACAAGTAGTGTCTGAACAATATTGGAAACTTTGAATAAGTTCACAATCATTTGGAGTAAACAATGAACTAAGCATTTGGTTGCAAACATAAACTGAGTTCACAATCATTTGGTAAATTCAGATGTTGTCGAATGCCAACAAAAACACTCTGTAATTTATATCCACTTTGATTACAGTACAGTAGAAATTGAACCATATTGATCTTGGAGTACAAATTTTTCTACTCCTGGACCATAGCAGCAGTAATTTGAAACACTATGAATTCATACACTGAGATCAATATGCACCAGGAGACTATGAATTTTCAGTTTAAACTTTCTGCACTATAGCACTGAATTTTCAGTTTAAACTGAATTACTGCAGATAAAGATCAGTGTATTTGTCAACACTAATTATGCATTGAACTGGATTTTTAGTTGACTGCGTTTGTCAACAGTGAAGATCTAAACAAAGTACTGTGGGTTTTCTGACTTTCTGTTCCAACAAAGTACTGATGCACTACTGTTTTATTAACCTCATTGGCAATATGATACAAGTCCCATTGCTGGGTGACCAAAGGGCCGGCGACAAACCACCAATCTTCCAAAAACATGGCCATGTGAGGAGTTACAGCACAACCTAATATGACAGTTTTGGAGGCCCAGATGACCCCTTTCCAGATGAAAGAAGCACAAGTGTCTTTACAACAGACCACACTGAGTTTAGTATTGTTACTGTAGTCAGCATCTACAATAAGTTATGGCGCCCTTCAAAATCATTCCACATGCAGTTGGCCAATTGAGTGTTGATCATTTCTATCTAAAACCAATTTGACGAGTTTTAAAAAGGAGACTATGTAAGCAGGATGTCTCAGATGGCCGCTCACCCAACAAAGTACTGAACACTAATCCCAAAGATTTGTTGCACAGCAACTACTGTTTCAACAAAGTATAGCTAAAAAGAAGAAAAGAGAGTTGGGACAGAGAGGATGGCTCACCGTGGACAGAGAGTGGTGGGCACTTGGGCTGCGGCTTCGGGACGGAGGCGCCATGGGCAGCCGGTGCAGAGGGGCGCGGCGGCGGCTTCCTGTTGTCCCCGCTGCGGCAGAGGGCAGAGGGGCGCGGCGGCCCCGGCGCTGGAACCCTAGCACGCGGCCCTGCTCGAGGTAAGCCCAAGAAGTCAGACCAAGGGCGCGCGGCAGGCACGAGCCACGGAGAAGTGAGGGACGCGGGGGAGGGAAGGCAGGGGGCTTACTGGGGAGGGCTGGGAACGGCGTGGGGTCGCCGGCGATCTCCGCGGCCGAAAGAGGAAGAAGGGGTCGGGGACGATGCTTCGGGGCTCTTCCGGTCGCGTGAGCCGTCGGGGAGGACGAGGGAGACGCGGCGGTGCTTCTGGGATCAGCGGCAGAGCGAGGGGAGCACGGTGGCGCGGCTATGGCGTCGGGGGACGACGACCGGGCGGCGGAAGGGGGCGTGAGGGTGTGGCGAGGGGGGAAGTGGATCTGGCGAGGGAGGGACGAAGGGATCGGGCGAATTAGCTAGGGGGAAGGTTAGTAATGGCGCACCCCCTAGCGGTGCGCCATTAGAATGTTTTTTTGATAGCAATGGCGCACCCCCTGGCGGTGCGCCATTAGTAATCTTTTTTTAGATAGCAATGGCGCACCACCCAGCGGTGCGCCATTAGTAATCTTTTTTTAGATAGCAATGGCGCACCACCCAGCGGTGCGCCATAAGTAACTTATTATTATTATTTTTTGTTGCATCTAAT
This sequence comes from Triticum aestivum, assembly GCF_018294505.1. Lineage (NCBI taxonomy): Eukaryota > Viridiplantae > Streptophyta > Magnoliopsida > Poales > Poaceae > Triticum > Triticum aestivum. The sequence goes on from NC_057808.1 coordinate 396,459,201, forward strand.
AATTTTTTATAAAAACAGTAATAATTTTTTAAAAAATATCATCAAATTTGTTATGCGGCGGCGGTGGAGCGGGGGAGGGTGCGGTGGGTCGTCGGCGGCGGTGGAGCGGGCCGGGGAGGGTGCGGGGGGGTCGTCGGCGGCGGTGGAGCGGGGAGGGTGCGGGGGGTCGTCGGCGGCGGTGGAGCGGGGGAGGGTGCGGTGGGTCGTCGGCGGCGGTGGAGCGGGGAGGGTGCGGGGGGTCGGCGGCGGCGGTGAAATTTGAAAAAATATTCATGAATTCAAAAAGTGCCCATGAAATTTAAAAATATTCATGAGTTCAAAAAGTGCCCATGAAATACAATCGAGAAATGAAGGCTACAATTTAAATACAATCGATCTTAGCTAGCTATCTGTTCACAATCTTCTTGCCCTTATTTTTCGTAAATGGAGTTCTTCTCTTGAACGGACGTCCTTTAGGTAGGGTGGTCCTGCTTCTTCTTGTGGTGTATGCTGGTACTTCATCGTCGTCGTCATGTTCCATCTTCGGGTCGCCGTACTTGTCGAAGTCTTGCTCATTGGCGACTCCATCCATTCTGATGATCTTCCTTTTGCCTCTCCTCACGACAACACGACTGGGCTTTGACGGGTCGGTAATGAAGAAGCATTGGTCCACTTGGGAAGCCAGTACCCATGGCTCATTTTTCGCGGTGACGTTTGCGCCCGCGGTCTTGGATTTGGCTTCGGGTATAACCATGGTGGTGAAATACCGGTCTTCTTTTAGGACGCTCTTGGCCCATCTGACACGGAACATCGGGACCTTCTCTCCAGCGTAGCTCAGCTCCCAGATCTCCTCGATCCTTCCGTAGTATCTGTCCTTGTCGTTACCGGTGTAGGATTCCATCGTTACCCCGGAGTTCTGATAACCATCGCTCTTCATGTCCTTTCCCTCGGTGTAGAATGTGTAGCCGTTGATATCGTACGCCTCATACGTCATCAGGTTGTGCTCGGCGCCCTGTGACAAGGCGAATATGAGTTGTTCTTCCGCGGAAGAATCCTCATGTAAAGGGTACGACAAAAGCTTCTGCTTGAACCAACGCGTGAAACATGAGTTGTGCTCTTTGATTATATCTCCGTCCGTCCTCTGTTGGCCTCGGTCATTGTACGTCTTCTCAATAAAGGTTTTGTGCTCTACCACCCAAGGATCGACCACGTCTATGTGTTGTAGCGCGACTAGGTTTGCTCTTTCAAAGTCGGCGAGTCGACCCTCGAAGTCGACATGCATTTCGCGGCGACCCTCACGGTGACCCCATCCAGCGAGCCTGCCGAGGTGCCTGTTGACGGGCAGACCAACGGGGTTCTCGATGCCTAGATAATTCGTGCAGTAGGAGATGCACTCTTCGGTCAGAAAGCCCCTGGCTATGCTTCCCTCTGGACGTGACATGTTGCGAACGTATCCTTTGATGACACCATTCATCCTTTCGAACGGCATCATGCTGTGCAGGAACGTCGGCCCGAGTTGGATGATATCCTCCACGATATGGACCAGCAGATGCACCATAACGTCGAAGAATGCGGGCGGGAAGTACATCTCAAGCTCGCATAGTATCACCACGATCTCTTCCTGTAGCCTTCTGAGTTGCCTCACGCCAACCGACTTCCGAGAGATGACGTCGAAAAAGTTGCATAGGCCAAATAGCATTTCACGGACGTGCGCGTCCATGATCCCACGGATTGCAACTGGAAGTATCTGCGTCATCAGCACGTGACAGTCGTGAGACTTCATCCCGCTGAACTTCTGCTTCGCTGAGTCTAGGTATCTGCTTATCTTCCCCGCGTAACCGTAAGGAAGTTTTACTCCTACGAGGCAGGTGAAAAACTGATCGATCTCCTCCTGACTTAGAGTGAAGCACGCGGGAGGGAAGTCATTTCCGGTCTTCTTGGCCTTTTTGCCTTTGCGACGACTTTCCGTGTCCTGCTTCGCCTCATCATCATCATCATTAGCGTGAAGCTCCTCCCTGATGCCCATTGATTTCAAGTCTGCCCTTGCTTTCGGCCCATCTTTGGTCCTCTCCGGCATGTTGAGCAGGGTACCAAGCAGACTCTCGCACACGTTCTTCGTGATATGCATGACATCAAGGCTGTGAGGCACACGGTGGATCTTCCAGTACGGCAAGTCCCAGAAAACAGACCTCGTTTTCCATACCTTCAGCAGCGGCTCTTGCGCCTTTCGCTTCTTTCCCGGCTCTGGCGCCTTTTGCTTCTTTCCCGGCAGTGGGCAATCTTTCCAATTTTTCAACAGCTCGTCTATTTCCTCGCCGCTCCTCGTACGCGGGCGTCTTCGGGTTTCGGTTTCACCATCGAACAGATCCTTGCGTTTCCTCCATGAGTCATCGTCGCGAAGCCACCTTCGATGTCCCATGAACACGGTTTTCGAAGACCCGGGATCTCTATCTAGCTGGCGATACGTTGTGTCATCCATGCACCTGACGCATCCAGAAAATCCGTGGACCACCTGCCCCGCGACATATCCGTAACCGAGATAGTCGTGCACCGTCGTGAGCAGTGCGGCTCTCATAGGGAAATATTCTTTCTCTGCGGCGTCCCACGTATTGGCTGGCGTTTTCCACAGCGTGTCTAGCTCCTCTTTCAGCAGCCCCAGATACAGATTGATGTCGTTCCCTGGTTGTTTCGGCCCTTCAATTAGCATACTCATGTGAATGTACTTCCTCTTCATGCACAACCAGGGGGGAAGGTTGTACATCCACACAAACACAGGCCAGGTGCTATGTGTGCTTCTCTGGCTGCCAAACGGATTGACTCCATCGGTGCTCGCGCCCAGCACGATGTTCCTTGGATCGTTCCCAAATTCTGGGTGTTCGAAGTTCAACGCTTGCCACTGGCTCCCATCCTTAGGGTGACTCAGCATCTTGTCTTTTTTATTTATCTCCGGATCATTTGCGTCATCTTCTCGCTTCTTCTCCTCCCTATCCGCGTGCCAACGCAAGAGCTTTGCTACCTTAGGGTCCGCGAAATACCGCTGCAGACGAGGAGTGATCGGAAAGTACCACACCACTTTTCGAGGAGCTTTCTTCCTCTTCTTGTATCGAGTGACGCCGCACACCGGACATATGGTAGACTCCGCGTGCTCGTCCCGATAAATGATGCAATTGTTCATGCACACATGGTATTTCACGTGCGGTAAATCCAGAGGACACACGATTTTCTTCGCCTCCTCGAAACTGGTCGGGCACTTGTTCCCCTTGGGAAGACGTTCGTGCCAGAATGACATGTTCTCGTCGAAGCATGCGTCGGTCATTTTGTGTTTTACCTTCATCTCCAGAGCCATGAGCGTTACTTTCAGGCGGGTATCCTCGGGCCTGCATCCTTCATACAATGGAGTAACCGCGTCTATCTCCAGTTGATCCAGCTTGGCTTTCTCTCGGGCGGCAGCTCTTGCGTTATCCGTCTGCTTGAGAAGCAGCTCTTGAATATGAGGGTCCTGCACCCAGCCCATCGATGGTCCATCGTCGTCTGCTCCGGCATCTTCATCTTCATGATCATGCCCTTCGTCTGCTCCGGCATCTTCCTCATCATCATGTCCGGCATCTTCTACATGATGACTGTGTACTGCATCTACTTCGTGATCATGTCCTGGAGATTCTTCGTCTTCTCGCCCGCCCTCGCCGCGGTTGTCTTGCTGCCCTTCCTCATTTCTTGCCGGCCGGCCCCCATGGACGACTTCATAATCATCTTCATCACCTTGCCACCGATAGCCATCCATGAAACCACGCAAGAGCAGGTGGTCCCGCACCTGTACGGAATCCGGGTCCATAAGGCTCCTCAGCTTGCATCTTCGACACGGACATCTTATCTCCGTCTCGTTCTTTTGAAGCATCTCGGCCTTCGCGGAGCTCAAAAACCTATTCACGATGCCTTCGGTCATCGTGCGGACCATGGTCGCCTGCGGGGTAGAGCAAAACGATATTTTAGAACCAAGAAAAAATTTGGCATGACTTTGCCTAAAAATAGGACCAAAAAGAATGCATAGTGCCAAAATTCTCGCCGAAACGGAAATGAATCAACATTCCGGCAAAATATTGGCAACTATCGCATTTCAAATACCGGTACCTGCAAACACAAACATATATGCAACACCACAAACATATGCAACACCACAAACATACATAGATCTAGCTAGGCCATAAAAAGTGCATGTGCACGTTGTTGGAGGGAGAAAAAAGTAGATCTACAACATAAAGAAAGCTTTCCCCTTACTTACCTATCAAAAAAAGGTAATTTAACCACTTAATTTGGATGAATCTATGGTGCAAATGAGGTGAGGAGGAGGAGGCAGCCGAGACAAGCTTGGAGGAGGAGGTGGAGAGAATGAAGTGGGGAAAGTGAGTGTGTAGGTGGCTGTCCAAAATATCTAGCTGGTCCCAGGTTACTAATGGCGCACCACCAAAAAATGCGCCATTGGTTACTAATGGCGCACCAGCTGGCGGTGCGCCATTAGTAGTTTTGCAAAAAAAATGATAGTAGTGGCGCACAGGGTGACTGGTGCGCCATTACTAGTTAAAACTAGTAATGGCGCACTGTGCCAAGGTGCGCCATTAGTATTTTTGGAAAAAGGAAAAAAATTAGTAGTGGCGCACCATGGTTGCGGTGCGCCATTAGTGTGATAGACACTAATGGCGCACCAGCACACGGTGCGCCATTAGTATTTTTAAAAAAAGAAAAAAAATTGTTAGTAGTGGCGCACCATGGTTGTGGTGCGCCATTAGTGTCTATCACACTAATGGCGCACCAGCACACGGTGCGCCACTGCTATATAGTAGTGGCGCACCGCATGTCTGGTGCGCCATTAGTGTGCATATTGTCTATAGCCCTTTTCCTAGTAGTGAGCCTCTGGTTAGATGTGTTTTCATGTTTTAATTAGTGTTTGTGCCAAGTAGAACCTTTGGGTGAAGTCTTTTTGATCTTGCTGTAAAAAACAGAAACTTTAGCGCTTACGAGATTAGCTACAACTGTTTACTGGAGAGTGCTATTTAGTTGATTCTTTTTGCAGATGATTAATAGACAAATTCCTCACGTCCAGAAATTTATTTCAGAATTTTTAGAGTTCCATAAGTATACGTCTGATACAGATTACTACAGACTGTTCTGTTTTTGACAGATTCTGTTTTTCGTGTGTTGTTTGCTTATTTGATGAATCTATGGCTAGTATCGGAGGTTATGAACCATATAGAAGTTGGAATACAGTAGGTTTAACACCAATATAAATACATAATGAGTTTATTACAGTACCTTGAAGTGGTGGTTTGTTTTCTATCGCTAACGGAGCTCATGAGATTTTCTGTTAAGTTTTGTGTTGTGAAGTTTTCAAGCTTTTGGGTAAAGATTTGATGGATTATGGAACAAGGAGTGGCAAGAGCCTAAGCTTGGGGATTCCCAAGGCACCCCAAGGTAAAATCGAAGGACAACCAAAGGCCTAAGCTTGGGGATGCCCTGAAAGGCATCCCCTCTTTTGTCTTCGTCCATCAGTAACTTTACTTGATGCTATATTTTTATTCACCACATGATATGTGTTTTGCTTGGAGCATCTTGCATGATTTGAGTCTTTGATTTTTAGTTAACCACAATAATCCTTGCTGTACACACCTTTTGGGAGAGACACATGAATCGGAAATTATTAGAATACTCTATGTGTTTCACTTATATCTTTTGAGCCAAATAATTTTGCTCTAGTGCTTCACTTATATCTTTTAGAGCACGGTGGTGGTTTTATTTTATTGAAATTATTGATCTCTCATGCTTCACTTATATTAGTTTTAGAGTCTTTTAGAACAGCATGGTAATTTTCTTTGGCTATAAAATTAGTCCTAATATGATAGGCATCCCAGATGGATATAATAAAAAAATTCATATAAGTGCGTTGAATACTTTGAGAAGTTTGATACTTGATGATTGTTTTGAGATATGGACATAGTGATATTAAAGTTGTGCTAGTTCAGTAGTTGTGAATTTGAGAAATACTTGTGTTGAAGTTTGCAAGTCCCGTAGCATGCATGTATGGTAAACGTTGTGTAACAAATTTGAAACATGAGGTGTTCTTTGATTATCATCCTTATGAGTGGCGGTCGGGGACGAGCGATGGTCTTTTCCTACCAATCTATCCCCCTAGGAGCATGCGTGTAGTGCTTGGTTTTTGATGACTTGTAGATTTTTGCAATAAGTATGTGAGTTCTTTATGACTAATGTTGAGTCCATGGATTATACGCACTCTCACCCTTCCATCATTGCTAGCCTCTTCGGTACCGTCCATTGCCCTTTCTCACCTTGAGAGTTGGTGCAAACTTCGCCGGTGCATCCAAACCCCGTGATACAATACACTCTATCACACATAAACCACCTTATATCTTCCTCAAAACAGCCACCATACCTACCTATTATGTCATTTCCACAGCCATTCCGAGATATATTGCCATGCAACTTTCCACCGTTCCGTTTATTACGACGCGCTTCATCATTGTCATATTGCCTTGCATGATCATGTAGTTGACATCGTATTTGTGGAAAAGCCACCATGCATATTATTTCATACATGTCACTCTTGATTCATTGCCCATCCAGGTACACCGCCGGAGGCATCATATATAGTCATATTTTGTTCTAGTATCGAGTTGTAATCATTGAGTTGTAAATAAATAGAAGTGTGATGATCATCATTAATAGAGCATTGTCCCAAATAAAAAAAGAGAAAGGGCAAAAAAAGGAAAGGCCCAAAGAAAATAAAATAAAAAGAAATAAAAGGGGACAATGCTACTATCCTTTTTCCACACTTGTGCTTCAAAGTAGCACCATGATCTTTATGATAGAGAGTCTTTTGCTTTGTCACTTTCATATACTAGTGGGAATTTTTTATTATAGAACTTGGCTTGTATATTCCAACAATGGGCTTCCTCAAAGGCCCTAGGTCTTCATGAGCAAGCAAGTTGGATGCACACCCACTTAGTTTCTTTTGTTGAGCTTTACATTTATAGCTCTAGTGCATCTGTTGCATGGGAATCCCTACTCCTTGCATTGACATCAATTGATGGGCATCTCCCTAGCCCATTGATTAGCCGCGTCAATGTGAGACTTTCTCCTTTTTTTGTCTTCTCCACATAACCCCCATCATTATATTCTATTCCACCCATAGTGCTATATCCATGGCTCACGCTCAAGTATTGCATGAAAGTTGAAAAAAGTTTGGGATTACTAAAGTATGAAACAATTGCTTGGCTTGTCATCGGGGTTGTGCATGATGAGAGCATTCTTGTGTGAGGAAAATGGAGCATGACCAAACTATATGATTTTGTAGGGATGAACTTTCTTTGGCCATGTTATTTTGAGAAGACATGATTGCTTAGTTAGTATGCTTGAAGTATTATTATTTTTATGTCAATATTAAACTTTTATCTTGAATCTTTCGGATCTGAACATTCATGCCACAATAAAGACAATTACTTAGAAAATTATGTTAGGTAGCATTCCACATCAAAAATTCTGTTTTTGTCATTTACCTACTCGAGGACGAGCAGGAATTAAGCTTGGGGATGCTTGATACGTCTCCTACGCATCTATAATTTTTGATTGTTCCATGCTATTATATTATCTGTTTTGGATGTTTGATGGGCTTTATTATACACTTTTATATTATTTTTGGGACTAACCTATTTACCCAAGGCCCAGTGCAAATTGTTGTTTTTTGCCTATTTCAGTGTTTCGCAGAAAAGGTATATCAAACGGAATGAAACCTTCGGGAGAGTGATTTTTGGAACAAAGGTGATCCAGAGGACCTGGAGTGGACGTCAAGAAAGAAGCGACGCGGCCACGAGGCAGGGAGGCGCGCCCCCACCCTCGTGGGCCCTTCGCAGCTCCACCGACCTACTTCTTCCTCCTATATATACCCATATACCCCGAAACCATCCAGGAGCACCACGAAACCCTATTTCCACCGCCGCAACCTTCTGTACCCGTGAGATCCCATCTTGGGGCCTTTTCGGCGCTCCGCTGGAGGGGGAATCGATCACGGAGGGCTTCTACATCAACACCATAGCCTCTCCGATGATGTGTGAGTAGTTTACCTCAGACCTTCGGGTCCATAGTTATTAGCTAGATTGCTTATTCTCTTTCTTTGGATCTCAATACAAAGTTCTCCTCGATTTTCTTGGAGATCTATTCGATGTAACTCTTTTTTGCGGTGTGTTTATCAAGATTCGATGAATTGTGGGTTTATGATCAAGATTATCTATGAACAATATTTGAATCTCCTCTGAATTCTTTTATGTATGATTTGTTATCTTTGCAAGTCTCTTTGAATTATCAGTTTGGTTTGGCCTACTAGATTGATCTTTCTTGCAATGGGAGAAGTGCTTAGCTCTGGGTTCCATCTTGCGGTGTCCTTTCCCAGTGACAGTAGGGGTAGCAAGGCACGTATTGTATTGTTGCCATTGAGGATAAAAAGATGGGGTTTATACCATATTGCTTGAGTTTATCCCTCTACATCATGTCATCTTGCCTAATGCGTTACTCTGTTCTTATGAACTTAATACTCTAGATGCATGCTGGATAGCGGTCGATGTGTGGAGTAATAGTAGTAGATGCAGAATCGTTTCGGTCTACTTGTCGCGGACTTGATGCCTATATATATACATGATCATGCCTAGATATTCTCATAATTATGCACTTTTTCTATCAATTGCTCGACAGTAATTTGTTCACCCATCGTAATACTTATGCTATCTTGAGAGAAGCCACTAGTGAAACCTATGGCCCCCGGGTCTATTTTCCATCATATTAATCTTCCGTCAACTAGATATTTCTATCGCCGTTTATTTTGCAATCTTTACTCTTAATCTTTATCATAAAAATACCAAAAATATTATCTTATCATCTCTATCAGATCTCACTTTTGCAAGTGGTCGTTAAGGTATTGACAACTCCTTTATTGCGTTGGTTGTAAGGTTCTTATTTGTTTGTGTAGGTACGAGGGACTTGTGTGTGGCCTCCTACTGGATTGATACCTTGGTTCTCAAAAACTGAGGGAAATACTTACGCTACTTTGCTGCATCACCCTTTCCTCTTCAAGGGAAAACCAACGCATGCTCAGGAGGTAGCATATACTCTGCCCTGAGTTTGGCAAGGGAGTACAATAGTGATCTAGGAGTAGATCACTGGACATTGGTCAAAATTATCCTTAGAGGACTAAGAAAATATTTCTCAGTTATGGAGGTGATAAAGAGTTCATCGTAAAGAGTTACCTCGATGCAAGCTTTGACACCGATCTGGATGACTCTGGGTCTCGATTTGGATACATATTGAATGTGGGAGCATTTAGCTAGAGTAGCTCCGTGCAGAGCATTGTAGACATAGAAATTTGCAAAATACATACGGATTTGAATGTGGCAGACCCATTGACTAAACCTCTCTCACAAGCAAAACATGATCACACCTTAGTACTCTTTGGGTGTTAATCACATGGTGATGTGAACTAGATTATTGACTCTAGTAAACCCTTTGGGTATTGGTCACATGGCGATGTGAACTGTAGAGTGTTAAATCACATGACGATGTGAACTATTGGTGTTAAATCACATGGCGATGTGAACTAGATTATTGACTCTAGTGCAAGTGGGGGACTGAAGGAAATATGCCCTACAGGCAATAAATAAAGTTGTTATTTATATTTCCTTATATCATGATAAATGTTTATTATTCATGCTAGAATTGTATTAACCGGAAACTTAGTACATGTGTGAATACATAGACAAACAGAGTGTCACTAGTATGCCTCTACTTGACTAGCTCGTTGAATCAAAGATGGTTAAGTTTCCTAGCCATAGACATGAGTTGTCATTTGATTAACGGGATCACATCGTTAGAGAATGATGTGATTGACTTGACCCATTCCGTTAGCACTTGATCGTTTAGTATATTGCTATTGCTTTCTTCATGACTTATACATGTTCCTATGACTATGAGATTATGCAACTCCCAAATACCGGAGGAACACTTTGAGTGCTACCAAACGTCACAACGTAACTGGGTGATTATAAAGGTGCTCTACAGGTGTCTCCGGTGGTACTTGTTGAGTTGGCATAGATCGAGATTAGGATTTGTCACTCCGATTGTCGAAGAGGTATCGCTGGGCCCTATCGGTAATGCACATCACTATAAGCCTTGCAAGCAATGTGACTAATGAGTTAGTTGCGGGATGATGCATTACGGAACGAGTAAAGAGACTTGCTGGTAACGAGATTGAACCAGGTATTGAGACACCAACGATCGAATCTCGGGCAAGTAACATACCGATGACAAAGGGAACAATGTATGTTGTTATGCGGTTTGACCGATAAAGATCTTCATAGAATATGTAGGAACCAATATGAGCATGCAGGTTCCGCTGTTGGTTATTGACTGGAGATGAGTCTCGGTCATGTCTACATAGTTCTCGAACCCGTAGGGTCCGCACGCTTAATGTTTTGTGATGATATGTATTATGAGTTATGTGATTTGATGACCGAAGTTTGTTTGGAGTACCGGATGAGATCGGGGACATGACAAGGAGTCTCGAAATGCTCGAGACGTAAAGATCGATATATTGGAAGGCTATATTCGGACATCGGAAAGGTTTCGAGTGATTCGGGTATTTTTCAGAGTACCGGAGAGTTACGGCAATTCGTATTGGGCCTTAATGGGCCATACGGGAAAGGACAGAAAGGCCTCAAGGGTGGCCGCGCCCCTTCCCCATGGACTGGTCTGAATTGGACTAGGGAATGGGGGCTCCCCCTTCCTTCCTTCTCCTTCTCCCTTCCCTTTTTCCTATTCCATGTGGGAGGTGGAATCCTACTAGGACTAGGGAGTCCTAGTAGGACTCCACACTTTGGGCGCGCCCTATGAGGGCCGCCCTCCTCCTCTCTCCATCCTCCACCATAATCCACCTCGGTCATATCGTCGTAGTGCTTAGGTGAAGCCCTGCGCCGGTAGATTCATCATCACCGTCATCACGCTGTCATGCTGACGAAGCTCTCCCTCGACACACTGCTGGATCGTCAGTTCGTGGGACGTCACTGAGCCGAACGTGTGCAGATCATGGAGGTGTTGTACTTTCGGTACTAGGATCGGTCGATCGTGAAGATGTACGACTACATCAACCGCGTTGTCATAACGCTTCCTCTTACGGTCTACGAGGGTACGTAGACAACACTCTCCCCTCTCATTGCTATGCATCACCATGATCTTGCGTGTGCGTAGGATTTTTTTAAAATTACTACGTTCCCCAACAGTGGCATCCGAGCCAGGTTTATGCGTAGATGTTATATGCACGAGTAGAACACAAAGAGTTGTGGGCGATAATAGTCATACTGCTTACCAGCATGTCATACTTTGATTCGGCGGTATTGTTGGATGAAGCGGCCCGGACCAACATTACGCATACGCTTACGCAAGACTGGTTCTACCGACGCGCTTTGCACACAGGTGGCTGGCGGGTATCAGTTTTCTCCAACTTTAGCTGAATCGAGTGTGACTACGCCCGGTCCTTGTTGAAGGTTAAAACAACACATACTTGACGAAAAATCATTGTGGTTTTGATGCGTAGGTAAGAACGGTTCTTGCTCAGCCCGTAGCAGCCATGTAAAACTTGCAACAACAAAGTAGATGACGTCTAAATTGTTTCTGCAGGGCATGTTGTGATGTTATATGGTCAAGACGTGATGAGATATAAATTTTTGTATGAGATGATCATGTTTTGTTAAAGTTATCGGCAACTGGCAGGAGCCTTATGGTTGTCTCTTTATTGCATAAGATGCAAGTGCCATGTAATTGCTTTACTTTATCGCTATGCGATAGCAATAGTTGCAAAAGCAATAGCTGGTGAGACGACCATGTGATGACACGTTGATAAAAGATCAAGATGATGGATATCATGGTGTCATGCTGGTAACAATGGAGATCATGACAGTACTTTGGAGATGGAGATCAAAAGCACAAGATGATGATGGCCATATCATGTCACATATTTTGATTGCATGTGATGTTTATCTTTTATAGATCTTATTTTCCTTAGTTCGGCGGTAGCTTTATAAGATGATCCCTTACTAAAATTTCAAGGTATAAGTGTTCTCCCTAAGTATGCACCATTGCGACAGTTCTTCGTGCCGAGACACCACGTGATGATCGCGTGTGATAAGCTCTACGTTCACATACAACGGCTGCAAGCCAGTTTTGCACACGCAGAATACTCGGGTTAAACTTGACGAGCCTAGCATATGAAGATATGGCCTCGAAACACTGAGACCGAAAGGTCGAGCGTGAATCATATAGTAGATATGATCAACATAGCGATGTTCACCATTGAAAACTACTCCATCTCACGTGATGATCGGACATGGTTTAGTTGATATGGATCACGTGATCATTTAGATGACTAGAGGGATGTCTATCTAAGTGGGAGTTCTTAAGTAATATGATTAATTGAACTTTAATTTAACATGAACTTAGTCCTGATAGTATTTGCATAACTATGTTGTAGATCAATAGCTCGTGATGTAGCTCCCCGTTTAATTTTGATATGTTCCTAGAGAAAAATAAGTTGAAAGCTGATAGTAGCAATGATGCTGACTTGGTCAGTGATCTGAGGATCATCCTCATTGTTGCACAGAAGAATTATGTCCTTGATGCACTGCTAGGTGACAGACCTATTGCAGGAGCAGATGCAGACGTTATGAACGTTTGACAAAGCTTAGTATGATGACTACTTGATAGTTGAAGTGCACCATGCTTTACGGTTTAGAACCGGGACTTCAAAAATGTTTTGAACGCCACGGAGCATATAAGAGTTCCAAGAGTTGAAATTGGTATTTCATACTCATGCCCGTGTCGAGAGGTATGAGACCTCTAACAGTACTTTGCCTACAAGATGGAGGAGAATAGCTCAACCAATGAGCATGTGCTCAGATTGTCTGGGTACTACAATTGCTTGAATCAAGTGGGAGTTAATCTTCCAGATGAGATAGTAATTGACAAAGTTCTCTAGTCACGATCCATCTATGGACTGGTGCAAGCATCTCGGAGTTGGAATATACGCTTTGATGAGTTGATCAAAGCATATAGTTTTATACAGACTTGCAGTGAAGCCTGTATTAACAAGAAAGTGAGTGGGAGCACTACAGCCTTTCTGATAAGTATATGTGAATGACATATTGTTGTTCGGAAATGATGTAGAATTTTGCAGAAAGCATAAAGGAGTGTTTGAAAGGAGTTTTTCAAAGAAAGACCTCGGTGAAGCTACTTACATATTGGGCGTCAAGATCTATAGAGATAGATCAAGACGCTTGATAAGTTTTTTCAATTAGTACATACCTTGACAAGTTTTTGAAGTAGTTCAAAATAGAACAGTCAAAGAAGGAGTTCTTGCCTGTGTTGCAAGGTGTGAAGTTGAGTAAGACTCAAAGCTCGACCACAGAAGAAGATAGAGAGAGAATGAAAGTCATTCCCTATGCCTCAGCCATATGTTCTATAAAGGATGCCATGCTATGGACCAGACCTATTGTATACTGATACGTCTCCAACGTATCTATAATTTTTGATTGTTCCATGCTATTATATTATCTGTTTTGGATGTTTGATGGGCTTTATTATACACTTCTATATTATTTTTGGGAATACCTATTAACCCAAGGCCCAGTGCAAATTGCTATTTTTTTTGCCTATTTCAGTGTTTCACAGAAAAGGAATATCAAACGGAATCCAAACGGAATGAAACCTTCGGGAGAGTGATTTTTGGAACAAACGTGATCCAAAGGACTTGGAGTGCGCATCAAGAAAGAAGCAAGGCGGCCACGAGGCAGGGAGGCGCGCCTGCACCCCTGGGCGCGCCCCCACCCTCGTGGGCCCCTCCCAGCTCCACCGACCTACTTCTTCCTCCTATATATACCCATATACCCCGAAACCATCCAGGAGCACCACGAAACCCTATTTTGACCGCCGCAACCTTCTGTACCCGTGAGATCCCATCTTGGGGCCTTTTCCGGCGCTCCACCGGAGGGGGAATCGATCACAGAGGGCTTCTACATCAACACCGTAGTCTCTCCGATGATGTGTGAGTAGTTTACCTTAGACCTTCGGGTCCATAGTTATTATCTAGATGGCTTCTTCTCTCTCTTTGGATCTCAATACAAAGTTCTCCTCGATTTTCTTGGAGATCTATTCGATGTAACTCTTTTTTGCGGTGTGTTTGTCGAGATCCGATGAATTGTGGGTTTATGATCAAGATTATATATGAACAATATTTGAATCTCCTCTAAGTTCTTTTATGTATGATTTGTTATCTTTCCAAGTCTCTTCGAATTATCAGTTTGGTTTGGCCTACTAGATTGATCTTTCTTGCAATGGGAGAAGTGCTTAGCTTTGGGTTCAATCTTGCGGTGTCCTTTCCCAGTGAAAGCGGGGGCAGCAAGGCACGTATTGTATTGTTGCCATCGAGGATAAAAAGATGGGGTTTATATCATATTGCTTGAGTTTATCCCTCTACATCATGTCATCTTGCCTAATGCATTACTCTGTTCTTATGAACTTAATACTCTAGATGCATGCTGGATAGCGGTCGATGTGTGGAGTAATAGTAGTAGATGCAGAATCGTTTCGGTCTACTTGTCGCGGACGTGATGCCTATATATATACATGATCATGCCTAGATATTATCATAATTATGCACTTTTCTATCAATTGCTCGAAAGTAATTTGTTCACTCACCGTAATACTTATGCTATCTTGAGAGAAGCCACTAGTGAAACCTATGGCCCTGGGTCTATTTTCCATCATATTAATCTTCCGTCAACTAGCTATTTCTATCGCCATTTATTTTGCAATCTTTACTTTTAATCTTTATCATAAAAATACCAAAAATATAATTTATGGACCCTCATGATCACCGTCATCACGCCGTCGTGCTGACAAAGCTCTCCCTCGACACTCTGCTGGATCGTGAGTTCGTGGGACGTCATTGAGCCGAACGTGTGCAGATCGTGGAGGTGCCGTACTTTCTCGAGGCGGAACTTGGGCAGGAGCACTTTTGCTCTCGGGCGGAGCGATTCCGCCGGGGGAACTTCCCTCCTGGAGGGGGAAATCATCGTCATCATCATCACCAACAACTCTCCCATCTTGGGGAGGGCAAGCTCCATCAACATCTTCAATAGCACCATCTCATCTCAAACCCTAGTTCATCTCTTGAATTCAATCTTGTTACCGGAATTATAGATTGGTGCTTGTGGGTGACTAGTGTTGATTACATCTTGTAGTTGATTACTATATGGTTTATTTGGTAGAAGATTATATGTTCAGATCCATTATGCTATTTAATACCCCTCTGATCTTGAGCATGATTATCATTTGTGAGTAGTTACTTTTGTTCTTGAGGTCACGGGTGCAAGTAATCATGTGAACGTGATATGTGTTCGATATTTTGATAGTATGTATGTTGTGATTTCCTTAGTGGTGTCATGTGAACGTCGACTACTTGACACTTCACCATATTTTAGGCCTAAGGGAATGCATTGTGGAGTAGCAATTATATGGTGGGTTGCGAGAGTGACAGAAACTTAAACCCCAGTTTATGCGCTATTCCGTAAGGGACCGATTGGATCCTAGTGTTTAATGCTATGGTTAGAATTTATTCTTAATACTTTTCTCATAGTTGCGGATGCTTGTGGGAGGGTTAATCATAAGTGGGAGGTTTGTTCAAGTAAGAACAGCACCGATCCACCCACATATCAAATTATCAAAGTAGCGAACACAAATCAAACCAACATGATGAAAGTGACTAGATGAAATTCCCGTGTACCCTCAAGAACGCTTTGCTTATCATAAGAGACTATTTTGGCCTGTCCTTTGCCTCAAAAGGATTGAGCTACCTTGCTGCATACTTGTTACTATCATCGTTACTTGCTCGTTACAAATTATCTTGCTATCAAACTACTCGCTACTTACAATTTCAGCACTTGCAGACATTACCTTACTGAAAACTACTTGTCATTTCCTTCTGCTCCTCGTTGGGTTCGACACTCATACTTATCAAAAAGAGCTACAATTGATCCCCTATACTTGTGGGTCATCAGCCTCCAAGCGTAGAGTTTTGTAGGACAGTAGCAATTTCCCCTCAAGTGGATGACCTAAGGTTTATCAATCCGTGGGAGGAGTAGGATGAAGATGGTCTCTCTCGAACAACCCTGCAACCAAATACAAGAAATCTCTTGTGTCCCCAACACACCCAATACAATGGCAAATTGTATAGGTGCACTAGTTCGGCGAAGAGATGGTGATAAAAGTGTAATATGGATGGTAGAAATATATTTTTATAATCTGAATAAATAAAAACAGGAAGGTAGCAAATAGTAAACGGGCACAAAAACGGTATTGCAATGCTTGGAAACAAGGCCTAGGGTCCGTACTTTTGCTAGTGCAATCTCTCAACAATGCTAATATAATTGGATCATATAACCATCCCTCAAAGTGCGATGAAGAATCACTCCAAAGTTCCTATCTAGCAGAGAACATAAGAATAAAGTGTTTGTAGGGTACGAAACCACCTCAAAGCTATTATTTCCGTTCGATCTATTCAAGAGTTCATACTAAAATAACACAAAGCTATTCTTTCCGTTCGATCTATCCTAGAGTTCCTACTAAAATAACACCAAAGCAAATTCATATTCATAATACTCAATCCAACACAAAGAACTTCAAAGAGTGCCCCAAGATTTCTACCGGAGATACAAAGACAAGAACATGCATCAACCCCTATGCATAGATTACCCCAATGTCACCTCGGGAATCCGCGAGTTGAGTGGCAAAACATATATCAAATGAATCAATACGATACCCCATTGGCACCACGAGTATTCAATTGCAAGACATATATCAAATCCATAAAAGTGTTCAATCCGATAACAACGAAATCTCAAAGGGAAAACTCAATTCATCACAAGATAGAGAGGGGGAAATACCATATGATCCGACTATATTAACAAAGCCCGTGATACATCAAGATCGTGACATCTCAAGAACACGAGAGAGATTAAACACATAGCTACTGGTACAAACCCTCAGCCCCGAGGGTGGACTACTCCCTCCTCATCATGGTGGCCGCCAGGATGATGAAGATGGCCACCGGTGATGATTCCCCCCTCCGGTAGGGTGCCGGAACGGGGTCTAGATTGGATCTCGTGGATACAGAGGCCTTGCAGCGGCGGAACTTCTGATCTAGGGTTACCCTGAAGGTTTTTGGAATATTTGTGAATTTATAGGGAGAAGAGGGGGTGCGGGAGGCCACCGAGGTGGGCACAACCCACCTGGGCGCGCCTGGGCCCCCAGGCGAGCCCTGGTGGGTTGTGCCCCCCTCGGGGCACCCCCTAGGTGCTGCTCTGGCCCTTTGGATGTCTTCTGGTCCATAAAAATCCACAAAAAGTTTCGCGGTGTTTGGACTCCGTTTGATATTGATTTCCTGTGATGTAAAGAACAAGTAAAAAACAGCAACTACCACTGGGCACTCGGTCGATAGGTTAGTCCCAAGAAATGATGGGAAGTTACTATAAAATGATTGTAAAACATCCAAGAATGATAATATATTCGCATTAATACTTCATAAAATATAGATACGTTGGAGACGTATGAGTAAGCATTAAACTCCGATGGCCCCACTATGATCTGATGAAGTCCTCGGACTCCGGATTGTCGAAACCGGCCAGGCAGGAGTGCGGAATTAACACGAGTCGTGCTGGGCGGCGAGCCTTAGACATTAATCCAGATTCCGAATAGTATTTGGCAAGAGAACACTGCTCCAAAAAATACGAGGAAGGGTAATGAACTCACCTCGCAAGCCGAAGATTCGAAAATCACCAGATGGAAATCCACAGCGTTGGAGGCCAGTTTGGGGGCTACTGAGGGACTCCTGGATTAAGGGGTCCTTGGGCCGCCGGCCCATTTCTTATGGGACGGCCTGATGGGCTGCTATGGAGCCAAGCTAGAGCACGGACCCGTGGCCGGATAGAAGATCTTCGGAGCCGTGGTATGCCCTCCAAGTCAAGATTAGGCATGATCTTTGCTTCATTGTAACCGATCGTATGTAACCCTAACCCTATCAGTGACTATATAAACCGAAGGGTTTTAGTCTTTAGGGCGAGACACTACAAGGATTCGGGTCTATTGCAACAAAATCGTTTGTTGCAATACATGATGTTTCGTGGCGATAAGTACCTATTGCCACGAAACGACATTCGTTGGAAGCCGTTGCGACTGGACACATGGTAATAGGTTATTACCACGGAAAAGCAATCGTGGCAATAAGGCGTGCCATTGCAACATCCATGTGGGAAGTTGCCACATGTTTTCTCGTGGCAACACTCACCTGATGCCACAATTTGATTTGTGGAGATAGCTTTAATGCAACATGTAACGAATCGTGGCCACTGATATCTCGTAGCGATAGACATTTGTGGCGACAACCTATGCCAACAACGGCCGTTTCGTGGCGCATTACTCTTCCGTGGCAATAGTCAATTGTGGCAATAAACTATGGCAACAATCCTTGTTTTCGTGGCATTAGGCATGTTGCCACGACCCACTACACTAGTGGCAATAAACTATGGCAACAATCTTTGTTTTTGTGGCATTAGGCATATTGCCACGACCCACTGCACTTGTGGCATTAACTTATGGCAACAAATATTCTAGTCGTCGTAACATGAAATTGCAACATACTTGTTTTGGTGGTGATAAATAGGTATCACAAGAGGTAAAATCTTTGTAGCGAGAAACTATTGCGATAATTTAACCTTTTCGTGGCGATACTCTATTTCAACAAAACTTACTTTGGTGGCGCCAAACAGTTATCGCATCATAAAAAGAAATGGAACGCACGAGCATATTTGTTAGTACAAATAATTTTCCACAACCCAAATATTTCCCATCAACAAGACACATAATTCTGCCAAGCGCACAAATTTCCATTAAATTGTTTCATTCAATTACAACAACCATCAAAGGTACTCCCTCCGTTCCAAATTACTTGTCGCAGAAATGGATGTATCTCAAACTAAAATACATCTAGATACATCCATACCTGCGACAAGTAATTCGGAACGGAGGGAGTACATCACTAAAGCCACATTGCCATCATTTACAACAAAAAATAATCCAAAGCTTGTACATTACACACATAATAGTCACTACCAAATTACAAATGATCGCGTCAAATGCAGCACCATGGGTTGCATGAGATTTGTCCTTGAGATGGAGGAGGTAGAAGTCGATGATGCCATTCTCGCTCTCGTAAAGGCAGCAAATAATCCTGAGCAGCTGTTAAAATAATACACCAATGAGTTTCTAGCTGGTATAGAATAAGGAAATAGGAAATGATCACACCAAACAGTACAGTACATATTATGGAGGAAAGGAAACAATTGTGCCTCAAGAATGTGCATCACACTTCTCACTGAAACAATTGTTGGAAGGCCTATTTTAGTATTTTTGAAACAAGTAAAAAGAGTTTACAATTGTCAAAAGGCCTATTTTATATTCAGATATATAATTCTAATGCAATATCTATTTTCTATTTGATGTTATGTACATAAATGCAAGATCACCCTGCAGAATAAAAGTAGTTTTTTTTTTCAAATTCACAAACCTCACAGAAGGCACATTCACAAATATGACTACACTTGACTCTCAACTAAATCAATTCATTAGTATTTACCACTCCTAACAAACATTCACAATTTCCAGCATTTAGAGGCAATGTAAGTGACGTTGATCACTACGAATAGAGACACAATACAGATAAACTAAATATACATAACTATTTAAAACTACCACAGAGAACTAGCAGTATAAACACTTTACTGTGGCAAAACACAACTCAAGTTTAGCATGGTAATTTCGGTTCTTATCCAGTTTTACAATTCTAGTTAAGCCGTATCTACCAGCCATGCAGAAGTAAAAAAAGCCAATAACCTGCAAGTTACCACAGTAGCATGCCAAAATTCTAAGTAATATCCTAGGAAAATTGTGTAGTAGCATGAGTATTGAGTATAAAACCACTGAACCTAAATAGCAACAATTTTCCAGCAGAATGTTGCAATAGACCGGAATCCTTGTATCTAGAGCAACATCCATCACCCCATCAACCTAGGGTTTAGCTCGCCTGATCTCGAGGTCGATCGACTCTATAACCATATCATACACATCAAATAAAATCAAGCAGGATGTAGGGTTTTACCTCCTAGAGAGGGCCCGAACCCGGGTAAACACCGTGTTCTTCGTCCCTTACTTCCCATTGATCCTAGATCCACAACTCGGGACCACCTACCCGAGATCCACCGGTTTTGACACCGACAGAGGTGGCTACACAATACGCTAACTTGTTTGGCTGTGCGCAAGGCCAATTTCCAATTGAATATTTGGGAGTACTAATTATTCATTATTGACACCTCACTAACTCGGATTGGAAGCACGTCAAAGAGCACTAAGAGAAATGTTTGAACAATTGGAAAGGCAAGTTGCTCTCCATTGGAGGACGACTAGTGCTGATCATTTCTATTCTTACAAACATGGTACTCTATATGCTTTCCTTCTTCCAGCTCCTCAAAGGGGTGCTACAAAGATTAGACTATTTTATATCCAAATTCTTTTGACAATGAGCTGATGAAAAGAAAAATACAGGCTAACCAAATGGATGGTGGTTTGTCGACCGAAAAATCACGGAGTTTAGGTATCCAAAACCTTCAAGTCAAGAATGATGCCTTACTCAGTAAATAGTTGTTCAAATTACTTATTGACGAGGGCGTTTGGCAAACCCTACTACACAATAAATATCTTGGCAAAAAAGCGGTGTCCCAAGCATTTTGGGAGCCAGGGGACTCCCATTTTTGGGTTGGCCCGATGGCAGCAAAGAAAGGTCTTTTCCGCTTTGGGTCTTTCATGATAGCGGACATCTCCGAGATATGTTTCTTGGAGGATGAGTGGTTGGGAACCACCACTCGTGGGGAACAGTATTGAGCCTTGTACCGTATTGTCTGCGATAAGAATGATACCATTACGCATGTGCTCAGCACCTCCTCCTCCCCCACCCCCCGCGGATGTTTCCTTCCGACGGGATCTAGTTGGCCCCCGTCTTACTTCATGACAACATTTTTTATACCCTTTGGATTGCGTTAAGCTGACACATGGACAGGATGTATTTGGTTGGAATCTCATGACGTCCGTGTCACTCACGGTTGACTCTATGTATCGTGCCCTGATGCACTCATATATTCAAGTGGATAATAGTAATAAAATATGGAGGTCGGAGATACCTTTAAAAATCAAGGTTTTCATGTAGTATCTTCGTAGGGGAGTTGTGAAGGAAATATGCCCTAGAGGCAATAATAAATTTATTATTTATTTCCTCATATCATGATAAATGTTTATTATTCATGCTAGAATTGTATTAACCGGAAACATAATACATGTGTGAATACATAGACAAACATAGTGTCACTAGTATGCCTCTACTTGACTAGCTCGTTAATCAAAGATGGTTGAGTTTCCTAGCCATAGACATGAGTTATCATTTGATTAACGGGATCACATCATTAGGAGAATGATGTGATTGACTTGACCCATTCCGTTAGCTTAGCACTTGATCGTTTAGTTTACTGCTATTGCTTTCTCCATGACTTATACATGTTCCTGTGACTATGAGATTATGCAACTCCCGAATACCGGAAGAACACTTTGTGTGCTACCAAACGTCACAACGTAACTGGGTGATTATAAAGGTGCTCTACAGGTGTCTCCGATGGTGTTTGTTGAGTTGGCATAGATCGAGATTAGGATTTGTCACTCCGATTTTCGGAGAGGTATCTCTGGGCCCTCTCGGTAATGCATGTCACAATAAGCCTTGCAAGCAATGTGACTAATGAGTTAGTTGCGGGATGATGCATAACAAAACGAGTAAAGAGGTTGCCAGTAATGAGACTGAGCTAGGTATTATGATACCGACGATCGAATCTCGGGCAAGTAACATACCGATAACAAAGGGAACAACATATGTTGTTATGCGGTTTGACCGATAAAGATCTTCGTAGAATATGTGGGAACCAATATGAGCATCCAGGTTCCGCTATTGATTATTGACCGGAGACATGTCTCGGTCATGTCTACATAGTTCTCGAACCCGTAGGGTCCACGCGCTTTAAGTTCTGTGACGATCGGTATTATGAGTTTTTGTGTTTTGATGTACCGAAGGTAGTTCGGAGTCCCGGATATGATCACGGACATGATGTGGAGTCTCGAAACGGTTGAGAGATAAAGATCGATATATTGGACGACTATGTTTGGACACCGGAAGTGTTTCGGGAGGTTTCGGACATATACCGGAGTATCGGGGGATTACCGGAACCCCCTGGGGAGTATAATGGGCCTATTGGGCCCTTGTGGAGAAGAGGAGGGGCGGCCAGGGCAGGCCACGCGCTCCCTCCCCCTCTAGTCTTAATTGGACAAGGAGGGGAGCGGCGCCCCCCTTTCCTTCCTCTCTCTCTCCTCCTTCCCCCTTCTCCTACTCCTACTAGGAAAGGAGGAGTCCTACTCCCGATGGGAGTAGGACTCCCCCCTTGGCGCACCCTCCTCCTGGCCGGCCGCCTCCCCCCTAGCTCCTTTATATACGGGGGACAGGGGACACCCCAAAACACACCAATTGATAATTGATCTCTTAGCCGTGTGTGGTGCCCCCCTCCGCCATAATCCACCTCGGTCAATATCGTAGTGGTGCTTAGGCGAAGCCCTGCGTCGGTACCATCATCATCACCGTCACCACGTCGTCGTGCTGACGAAGCTCTTCCTGGAAGCTCTACTGGATCGTGAGTTCGCGGGACGTCACCTAGCTGAACATGTGCTGAACGCGGAGGTGCCGTACGTTCGGTGCTGAGGATCGGTCGATCGTGAAGACATACGACTACATCAACCGCGTTGTTATAACGCTTCCACTTATGGTCTACAAGGGTACGTAGACGACACTCTTTCCCCTCGTTGCTATGCATCACCATGATCTTGTGTGTGCTTAGGAATTTTTTTGAAATTACTATGTTCCCCAACAGCGGCATCCGAGCCAGGTTTATACGTAGATGTTATATGCACGAGTAGAACACAAGTGAGTTGTGGGCGATACAAGTCATACTGCTTACCAGCATGTCATACTTTGGTTCGGCGGTATTGTTGGATGAAGCAGCCCGGAACGACATTACGTGTACGCTTACGCGAGACTGGTTCTACCGACGTGCTTTGCACACAGGTGGCTGGCGGGTGTCAGTTTCTCCAACTTTAGTTGATCCGAGTATGGCTACGCCCGGTCCTTGTGAAGGTTAAAACAACACTAACTTGACGAAATATCGTTGTGGTTTTGATGCGTAGGTAAGAACGGTTCTTGCTCAGCCCGTAGCAGCCACGTAAAACTTGCAACAACAAAGTAGAGGACGTCTAACTTGTTTTTGCAGGGCATGTTGTGATGTGATATGGTCAAGGCATGATGCTATATTTATTGTATGAGATGATCATGTTTTGTAACAGAGTTATTGGCAACTGACAGGAGCCATATGGTTGTTGCTTTATTGTATGCAATGCAATCGCCCTGTAAATGCTTTACTTTATCTCTAAGCGGTAGCGATAGTCGTAGAAGCAATAGTTGGCGAGACGACAACGATGCTACGATGGAGATCAAGGTGTCGCACCGGTGACGATGGTGATCATGATGGTGCTTTGGAGATGGAGATCAAAGGCACAAGATGATGATGGCCATATCATATCACTTATATTGATTGCATGTGATATTTATCCTTTATGCATCTTATTCTGCTTTGTTTGGCGATAGCATTATAAGATGATCTCTCACTAAATTTCAAGGTAAAAGTGTTCTCCCTGAGTATGCACCGTTGCCAAAGTTCATCGTGCCCAGACACCACGTGATGATCGGGTGTGATAAGCTCAACATTCATCTACAACGGGTGTAAGACAGTTTTGCATACGCAGAATACTCGGGTCAAACTTGACGAGCCTAGCATATGCAGATATGGCTATGGAACACTGAGACCGAAAGGTCGAGCGTGAATCATATAGTAGATATGATCAACATAGTGATGTTCACCATTGAAAACTACTCCATCTCACGTGATGATCGGTTATGGTTTAGTTGATATGGATCACGTGATCACTTATAATATTAGAGGGATGTCTATCTAAGTGGGAGTTCTTCGGTAATATGATTAATTGAACTTAAATTTATCATGAACTTAGTACCTGATAGTATTTTGCTTATCTATGTTGTTGTCGATAGATGGACCGTGTTGTTGTTCCGTTGAATCTTAATGCGTTCCTTGAGAAAGAAAAGTTGAAAGATTATGGTAGCAATTACACGGACTGGGTCCGTAACTTGAGGATTATCCTCATTGCTGCATAGAAGAATTATGTCCTGGAAGCACCGCTGGGTGCCAGGCCTACTGCAGATGCAGCTGACGACGTTAAGAACGTCTGGCAGAGCAAAGCTGATGACTACTCGATAGATCAGTGTGCCATGCTTTACGGCTTAGAACCGGGACTTCAACGACATTTTGAACGTCATGGAGCATATGAGATGTTCCAAGAGTTGAAGTTAATATTTCAAGCAAATGCCCGGATTGAGAGATATAAAGTCTCCAATAAGTTCTACAGCTGCAAGATGGAGGAGAATAGTTCTGTCAGTGAACATATACTCAAAATGTCTGGGTATAACAATCACTTGATTCAACTGGGAGTTAATCTTTCAGATGATAGTGTCATTGACAGAATTCTTCAATCACTGCCACCAAGCTACAAGAGCTTTGTCATGAACTATAATATGCAAGGGATGGATAAGACAATTCCCGAGCTCTTCGTACTGCTAAAGGCTGCGGAGGTAGAAATCAAAAAGGAGCATCAAGTGTTGATGGTCAACAAGACCACCAGTTTCAAGAAAAAAGGTAAAGGGAAGAAGAAGGGGAACTTCAAGAAGAACGGCAAACAAGTTGCTGCTCAAGAGAAGAAACCTAAGTCTGGACCTAAGCCTAAGACTGAGTGCTTCTACTTCAAACAGACTGCTCACTGGAAGCGGAACTGGCCCAAGTATTTGGCGGATAAGAAGGATGGCAACGTGAACAAAGGTATATGTGATATACATGTTATTGATGTGTACCTTACTAGAGCTCGCAGTAGCACCTGGGTATTTGATATTGGTTCTGTTGCTAATATTTGCAACTTGAAACAGAGACTACGGATTAAGCGATGACTGGCTAAGGACGAGGTGACGATGCGCGTGGGAAATGGTTCCAAAGTCGATGTGATCGCCGTCCGCACGCTACCTCTACATCTACCTTTAGGATTAGTTTTAGACCTGAATAATTGTTATTTGGTGCCAGCGTTAAACACGAACATTATATCTGGATCTTGTTTGATGCGAGACGGTTATTCATTTAAATCTGAGAATAATGGTTGTTCTATTTATATGAGTAATATCTTTTATGGTCATGCACCCTTGAAGAGTGGTCTATTTGTGTTGAATCTCGATAGTAGTGATACACATATTCATAATGTTGAAGCCAAAAGATACAGAGTTGATAATGATAGTGCAACTTATTTGTGGCACTGCTGTTTGGGTCATATTGGTGTAAAGTGCATGAAGAAACTCCATACTGATGGACTTCTGGAATCACTTGATTATGAATCACATGGTACTTGCGAACCATGCCTCATGGGCAGGATGACTAAAACGCCGTTCTCCGGAACAATGGAGCGAGCAACAGATTTATTGGAAATCATACATACTCATGTATGTGGTCCGATGAATATTGAGACTCGCGGCGGGTATCATTATTTTCTCACCTTCACAGACGATTTGAGTAGATATGAGTATATCTACTTAATGAAACATAAGTCTGAAACATTTCAAAAGTTCAAAGAATTTCAGAGTGAAGTGGAAAATCATCATAACAAGAAAATAAACTTTCTACGATCTGATCGTGCAGAAGAATATTTGAGTCACGAGTTTGGTCTACATTTGAAACAATGCGGAATAATTTCGCAACTCACGCCACCCGGAACACCAGAGCGTAATGGTGTGTCCAAACATCGTAATCGTACTAGATATGGTACGATCTATGATGTCTCTTACTGATTTACCGCTATCATTTTGGGATTATGCTTTAGAGACGGCTGCATTCACGTTAAATAGGGCACCATCGAAATCTGTTGAGACGACGCCTTATGAACTGTGGTTTGGCAAGAAACCAAAGTTGTCGTTTATTAAAGTTTGGGGCTGCGATGCTTATGTGAAAAAGCTTCAACCTGATAAGCTCGAACCCAAATTGGAGAAATGTGTCTTCATAGGATACCCAAAGGAAACTGTTGGGTACACCTTCTATCACAGATCCGAAGGCAAGACATTTGTTGCTAAAAATGGATCCTTTCTAGAGAAGGAGTTTCTCTAGAAAGAAGTGAGTGGGAGGAAAGTAGAACTTGATGAGGTAACTGTACCTGCTCCCTTATTGGAAAGTAGTTCATCACAGAAACCGGTTCCTGGGACACCTACACTAATTAGTGAGGAAGCTAATGATGTTGATCATGAAACTTCAGACCAAGTTACTACCGAACCTCGTAGGTCAACCATAGTATGATCCGCACTAGAGTGGTACGGTAATCCTATTCTGGAGGTCATGTTACTTGACCAAGGCGAACCTATGAACTACGAAGAAGCGATGGTGAGCCCAGATTCCGCAAAATGGCTTGAGGCCATGAAATCTGAGATGCAATCCATGTATGAGAACAAAGTGTGGACTTTGGTTGACTTGCCCGATGATCGGCAAGCCATAGAGAATAAATGGATCTTCAAGAAGAAGGCTGACGCTGACGGTAATGTTTCCGTCTACAAAGCTCGACTTGTTGCGAAAGGTTTTCGACAAGTTCAAGGGGTTGACTACGATGAGACTTTCTCACCCGTAGCGATGCTTAAGTCTGTCCGAATCATGTTAGCAATTGCCGCATTTTATGAGTATAAAGTTTGGCAAATGGATGTCAAAACTGCATTCCTGAATGGATTTCTGGAAGAAGAGTTGTATATGATGCAACCAGAAGGTTTTGTCGATCCAAAGGGAGCTAACAAAGTGTGCAAGCTCCAGCGATCCATTTATGGACTGGGGCAAGCCTCTCGGAGCTGGAATAAATGTTTTGATAGTGTGATCAAAGCATATGGTTTTATACAAACTGTTGGAGAAGCCTGTATTTACAAGAAAATGAGTGGGAGCTCTGTAGCATTTCTAATATTATATGTGGATGACATATTGTTGATTGGAAATGATATAGAATTTCTCGATAGCATAAAAGGATACTTGAATAAGAGTTTTTCAATGAAAGACCTCGGTGAAGCTGCTTACATATTGGGCATCAAGGTCTATAGAGATAGATCAAGACGCTTAATTGGACTTTCACAAAACACATGCCTTGACAAAGTTTTGAAAAAGTTCAAAATGGATCAAGCAAAGAAAGGGTTCTTGCCTGAGTTACAAGGTGTGAAGTTGAGTCAGACTCAATGCCCGACCACTGCAGAAGATAGAGAGAAAATGAAAAGTGTTCCCTATGCTTCAGCCATAGGCTCTATCATGTATGCAATGTTGTGTACCAGACCTGATGTGTGCCTTGCTATTAGTTTAGCAGGGAGGTACCAAAGTAATCCAGGAGTGGATCACTGGACAGCGGTCAAGAACATCCTGAAGTACCTAAAGAGGACTAAGGATATGTTTTTCATTTATGGAGGTGACAAAGAGCTCGTCATAAATGGTTACGTCGATGCAAGCTTTGACAGTGATCCGGACGATTCCAAATCGCAAACCGGATACGTGTTTATATTGAACGGTGGAGCTGTCAATTGGTGCAGTTCTAAACAAAGCGTCGTGGCGGGATCTACGTGTGAAGCGGAGTACATAGCTGCTTCGGAAGCAGCAAATGAAGGAGTCTGGATGAAGGAGTTCATATCCGATCTAGGTGTCATACATAGTGCATCGGGTCCAATGAAAATCTTTTGTGACAATACTGGTGCAATTGTCTTGGCAAAGGAATCCAGATTTCACAAGAGAACCAAGCACATCAAGAGACGCTTCAATTCCATCCGGGATCAAGTCCAGGTGGGAGACATAGATATTTGCAAGATACATACGGATCCGAATATTGCAGACCCGTTGACTAAGCCTCTTCCATGAGCAAAACATGATCAACACCAAGACTCCATGGGTGTTAGAATCATTACTGTGTAATCTACATTATTGACTCTAGTGCAACTGGGAGACTGAAGGAAATATGCCCTAGAAGCAATAATAAAGTTATTATTTATTTCCTCATATCATGATAAATGTTTATTATTCATGCTAGAATTGTATTAACCGGAAACATAATACATGTGTGAATACATAGACAAACATAGTGTCACTAGTATGCCTCTACTTGACTAGCTCGTTAATCAAAGATGGTTGAGTTTCCTAGCCATAGACATGAGTTGTCATTTGATTAACGGGATCACATCATTAGGAGAATGATGTGATTGACTTGACCCATTCCGTTACCTTAGCACTTGATCATTTAGTTTACTACTATTGCTTTCTCCATGACTTATACATGTTCCTGTGACTATGAGATTATGCAACTCCCGAATACCGGAAGAACACTTCGTGTGCTACCAAACGTCACAACGTAACTGGGTGATTATAAAGGTGCTCTACAGGTGTCTCCGATGGTGTTTGTTGAGTTGGCATAGATCGAGATTAGGATTTGTCACTCCGATTGTCGGAGAGGTATCTCTGGGCCCTCTCGGTAATGCACATCACAATAAGCCTTGCAAGCAATGTGACTAATGAGTTATTTGTGGGATGATGCATTACGGAACGAGTAAAGAGACTTGCCGGTAACGAGATTGAGCTAGGTATTAAGATACCGACGAACGAATCTCGGGCAAGTAACATACCGATGACAAAGGGAACAACGTATGTTGTTATGCGGTTTGACCGATAAAGATCTTCGTAGAATATGTGGGAACCAATATGAGCATCCAGGTTCCGCTATTGGTTATTGACCGGAGACATGTCTCGGTCATGTCTACATAGTTCTCGAACCCGTAGGGTCCGCACGCTTAAAAGTTCTGTGACGATCGGTATTATGAGTTTTTGTGTTTTGATGTACCGAAGGTAGTTCGGAGTCGCGGATATGATCACGGACATGACGAGGAGTCTCCAAATGGGCGAGACGTAAAGGTCGATATATTGGACGACTATGTTCGGGCACCGGAAGTGTTTCGCGAGGTTTCGGACATATACCGGAGTACCGGGGGATTACCGGAACCCCCCGAGGAGTATAATGGGCCTATTGAGCCCTTGTGGAGAAGAGGAGAGGCGGCCAGGGGAGACCGCGCGCCCCCTCCCCCTCTAGTCCGAATTGGACAAGGAGGGGCGGGCGGCGCCCCCCTTTCCTTCCTCTCTCTCTCCTCCTTCCCCCTACTCCTACTCCTACTAGGAAAGGAGGAGTCCTACTCCCAGTTGGAGTAGGACTCCCCCCTTGGCACGCCCTCCTCCTGGACGGCCGCCTCCCCACTAGCTCCTTTATATACGGGGGCAGGGGAGCACCCCAAGACACAACAATTGATCATTGATCTCTTAGCCATGTGCGGTGCCCCCCTCCACCATAATCCACCTCGGTCATATCGTAGCGGTGCTTAGGCGAAGCCCTGCGTCGGTAGCATCACCGTCACCACGCCGTCGTGCTGACGAAGCTCTTCCCGGATGCTCTACTGGATCGTGAGTTCGCGGGACATCACCGAGCTGAACATGTGCTGAACACGGAGGTGCCGTACGTTCGGTGCTGAGGATTGGTCGATCTGAAGACGTACGACTACATCAACCGCGTTGTTATAATGCTTCCGCTTACGGTCTATGAGGATACGTAGACGACACTCTTCCCCCTCGTTGCTATGCATCACCATGATCTTGCGTGGGTGTAGGAATTTTTTTGAAATTACTACGTTCCCCAACAAGTTGAACTAACTAAAGACAATCTCACCCGTCACAACTGGCATGGAATTAGAAGTGTAGTTTTTGTACTCATGATGAGAAAATTAAACACCTCTTCCTCCCATGCAAGTTTGTGTGTTCTACATGATCAGTTTCCTATTTTAAAATGTACCATGCAGCTGCTTAGAAATTACGAAAGATGTAAAAAGAGAGAGAGAGAGTAAAGTGCATGGTTAGTATACAAAGTTGTGGCAAGTCCAGTCTCATACATCAACTTCAAAATCTCAGAGTCTGATACATGGCCTTGCTATCACCATACATCACACTTCATTGGGTTTAACATGAACTCATGGCATTAACTTCCCGCTAGCTTTGCTCCTGATCTAGTCCATATGCTTAGCTTCAAAGGCCGGAAAAACCCTTGTAATAAGATTACCAAGAAAATGAAAGGGGAGGGCAGCCCTGCTTAGGGTGCTACTATGCTCCTCCTCCTCCTCATCCTCATCCTCCTGCTCCTTTGGGGCTGCCGCATCCTCCTTGCCTTCTCCGCTGGCCGTGGGGCATGTTTACAGCAACTCAAGCAGGTTCGTGAAATGTGTGAAACCCCGCCCTTTGTTTGCAAAATATAAAAGCTCTTGGGGCAAAATGCACACGCGGTTTTCAAGTGGCTGTGGCTTGATGACTTCTCTGTGGATAGAGAACAAAAGAAAGAAAAAACACAAGTCAGGACTAGGTGTCACCATGGAAAATCTGAAGGGAAACCATATGCAAGTGTACCAGAAAAGGTCATGCTTATCATGGATGCTTTCTCATGGCGGTTTAGGTGTGGTCACTTACCGATGATGGCACATGCTTCGACGGTCGGCGCGCCGGAGTGGTGGTGGCTATAGCGCAGCTCGGCAAAGAAGGTCTTGTCCGTGTCGTTGGCCTGGTTGCGCCTCCGTTTCCTGCTGGCGTTCTTCTTCCTGCGAGCCACGAAGCTGACGTGGGCCCAGATGTGGCTTTGGAAACCCACGTACGCGGCCATGAGAGGCTTGACGGGGACGAAATTCGAGCCTGGGTTGGTGGCGCTGTAGTGGCGGAGGGTGTGGTGGACGTGGCAGATGATGGAGGCGTCGCGCTCCCTGCATGTCGATCCAGACATCACCATTAGCATGCAATCAGTTATTGGACTCGAAAAAGACAGATACATGAGCTAAGGGAGCAAGGAGAACGTACTCTTCGATGTGCTGACCGCTAAGCTTCCTCATCATCATCCGCACCACCGACGACAGTGCTGCGGACCCCATTGATGATGATCCAAAGATCGAGTGAGCGAGCGTCGTCTCGAGAGCGTATGTAAAATCTCTAGGTAGCCCCTATCTCTTTGTAATGCTACGTTAGTCCTTGATCGTGTACCGTGGGTAGCTGCATATATAGATGGAAGTAGGCGAGATGTGCGACCCGCCTCTGACACGTAGCGCTCAACAGCCGAGCCACGGCCCGACTCGAAACTGAGAATGAAACCAAGCCCGACTCAGAAGTGAGAATGAAACCAAGCCCAACTCGACCCTACCCTTTTCCAGCTCTACTGACATGAAATAAATGGTATTATATTTATTCACTGATTTCCCATGTGGTACTAAATTAGTGGAAATTTTGATCATACAGAAAACACTGTTGGGGAACGTAGTAATTTCAAAAAAATTCCTACGCACACGCAAGATCATGGTGATGCATAGCAACGAGAGGGGAGATTGTTGTCCACGTACCCTCGTAGACCGACAGCGGAAGCGTTATCACAACGCGGTTGATGTAGTCGTACGTCTTCACGATCCGACCGATCAAGTACCGAACGCACGGCACCTCCGAGTTCTACACACGTTCAGCTCGATGACATCCCTCGAACTCCGATCCAGCCGAGTGTTGAGGGAGAGTTTCGTCAGCACGACGGCGTGGTGACGATGATGATGTTCTACCGACGCAGGGCTTCGCCTAAGCTCCGCAATGATATTATCGAGGTGTAATTTGGTGGAGGGGGCACCGCACACGGCTAAAAGATCTTAAGGATCAATTGTTGTGTCCCTGGGGTGCCCCCCTGCCCCCGTATATAAAGGAGCAAGGGAGGAGGAGGCCGGCCCTAGGAGGGGGCGCACCAAGTGTGGAGTCCTACTAGGACTCCCTAGTCCTAGTAGGATTCCACCTCCCATATGGAATAGGAAAAGAGGAAGGGAAAAAGAGAAGGAAGGAAGGGGGCGCCCCCCTTCCCTAGTCCAATTCGGACCAGACCAAGGGGAGGGGTGCGGCCACCCTTGAGGCCCTTTTTCTTCTTTCCCGTATGGCCCAATAAGGCCTAATACGTATTCCCGTAACTCTCCGGTACTCCGAAAAATACCCGAATCACTCGGAACCTTTCCGAAGTCCGAATATAGTCGTCCAATATATCGATCTTTACGTCTCGACCATTTCGAGACTCCTCGTCATGTCCCCGATCTCATCCGGGACTCCGAACTCCTTCGGTACATCAACATACATAAACTCATAATAAAACTGTCATCGTAACTTTAAGCGTGCGGACCCTACGGGTTCGAGAACTATGTAGACATGACCGAGACACGTCTCCGGTCAATAACCAATAGCGGGACCTGGATGCCCATATTGGCTCCCACATATTCTACGAAGATCTTTATCGGTCAGACCGCATAACAACATACGTTGTTCCCTTTGTCATCAGTATGTTACTTGCCCGAGATTCGATCGTCGGTATCTCGATACCTAGTTCAATCTCGTTACCGGCAAGTCTCTTTACTCGTTCCGTAACACATCATCCCGCAACTAACTTATTAGTCACAATGCTTGCAAGGCTTATAGTGATGTGCATTACCGAGTGGGCCCAGAGATACCTCTCCGACAATCGGAGTGACAAATCCTAATCTCGAAATACGCCAACCCAACAAGTACCTTTGGAGACACCTGTAGAGCACCTTTATAATCACCCATTTACGTTGTGACGTTTGGTAGCACACAAAGTGTTCCTCCGGTAAACGGGAGTTGCATAATCTCATAGTCAGAGGAACATGTATAAGTCATGAAGAAAGCAATAGCAACATACTAAACGATCGGGTGCTAAGCTAACGGAATGGGTCAAGTCAATCACGTCATTCTCCTAATGAGGTGATCTCGTTAATCAAATGACAACTTATGTCTATGGCTAGGAAACATAACCATCTTTGATTAACGAGCTAGTCAAGTAGAGGCATACTAGTGACACTCTGTTTGTCTATGTATTCACACATGTATTATGTTTCCGGTTAATACAATTCTAGCATGAATAATAAACATTTATCATGATATAAGGAAATAAATAATAACTTTATTATTGCCTCTAGGGCATATTTCCTTCAGTCTCCCACTTGCACTAGAGTCAATAATCTAGTTCACATCGCCATGTGATTTAACATGAATAGTTCACATCACCATGTGATTAACACCCATGGTTCACATCGTCATGTGACCATCACCCAAAGGGTTTACTAGAGTCAGTAATCTAGTTCACATCGCTATGTGATTAACACCCAAAGAGTACTAAGGTGTGATCATGTTTTGCTTGTGAGATAATTTTAGTCAACGGGTCTGTCACATTCAGATCCGTAAGTATTTTGCAAATTTCTATGTCTACAATGCTCTGCATGGAGCTACTCTAGCTAATTGCTCCCACTTTCAATATGTATCTAGACCGAGACTTAGAGTCATCTAGATTAGTGTCAAAACTTGCATCGACGTAACCTTTTACGACGAGCCTTTTGTCACTTCCATAATCGAGAAACATATCCTTATTCCAGTAAGGATAATTTTGACCGCTGTCCAGTGATCTACTCCTAGATCACTATTGTACTCCCTTGCCAAAATCAGTGTAGGGTATACAATAGATCTGGTACACAGCATGGCATACTTTATAGAACCTATGGCCAAGGCATAGGGAATGACTTTCATTCTCTTTCTATCTTTTGCCGTGGTCGGGCTTTGAGTCTTTACTCAATTTCACACCTTGTAACACAGGCAAGAACTCTTTTCTTTGACTGTTCTATTTTGAACTACTTCAAAATCTTGTTAAGGTATGTACTCATTGAAAAACTTATCAAGCGTCTTCATCTATCTCTATAGATCTTGATGCTCAATATGTAAGCAGCTTCACCGAGGTCTTTCTTTGAAAAACTCCTTTCAAACACTCCTTTATGCTTTGCAGAATAATTCTACATTATTTCCGATCAACAATATGTCATTCACATATACTTATCAGAAATGCTGTAGTGCTCCCACTCACTTTCTTGTAAATACAGGCTTCACCGCAAGTCTGTATACAACTATATGCTTTGATCAACTTATCAAAGCGTATATTCCAACTCCGAGATGCTTGCACCAGTCCATTGATGGATCGCTGGAGCTTGCATATTTTGTTAGCACCTTTAGGATTGACAAAACCTTCTGGTTGTATCATATACAACTCTTCTTTAATAAATCCATCAAGGAATGCAGTTTTGTTTATCCCTTTGCCAGATTTCATAAAATGCGGCAATTGCTAACATGATTCGGACAGACTTAAGCATAGATACGAGTGAGAAACTCTCATCGTAGTCAACATCTTGAACTTGTCGAAAACCTTTTTGCGACAATTCTAGC
Source organism: Triticum aestivum (assembly GCF_018294505.1). NCBI lineage: Eukaryota > Viridiplantae > Streptophyta > Magnoliopsida > Poales > Poaceae > Triticum > Triticum aestivum. Next base: position 396,493,967 of record NC_057808.1, read on the forward strand.
TTTGTAGATAGTGATACTACTATCAGCGTCCGTCTTCCTCTTGACAATCCATTTATTCTCAATTGCTTGCCGATCATCGGGCAAGTCAACCAAAGTCCACACTTTGTTCTCATACATGGATCTCATCTCAGATTTCATGGCCTCAAGCCATTTTGCGGAATCTGGGCTCACCATCGCTTCTTCATAGTTCGTAGGTTCGTCATGGTCTAGTAACATAACCTCCAGAACAGGATTACCGTACCACTCTGGTGCGGATCTTACTCTGGTTTACCTACGAGGTTTGGTAGTAACTTGATCTGAAGTTACATGATCATCATCATTAACTTCCTCACTAATTGGTGTAGAAGTCACAGGAACAGATTTCTGTGATCCAATAAGGGAGCAGGTACAGTTACCTCATCAAGTTCTACTTTCCTCCCACTCACATCTTTCGAGAGAAACTCCTTCTCTAGAAAGGATCCATACTTAGCAACGAATGTCTTGCCTTCGGATCTGTGATAGAAGGTGTACCCAACTGTCTCCTTTGGGTATCCTATGAAGACACATTTCTCCGATTTGGGTTTGAGCTTATCAGGATGAAATTTTTTCACATAAGCATCGCAACCCCAAAATTTTAAGAAACGACAACTTTGGTTTCTTGCCAAACCACAGTTCATAAGGCGTCGTCTCAACGGATTTTGATGGTGCCCTATTTAACGTGAATGTAGCTGTCTCTAATGCATAACCCAAAACGATAGTGGTAAATTGGTAAGAGACATCATAGATTGCACTATATCCAATAAAGTACGGTTATGACGTTCGGACACACCATTACACTGTGGTGTTCCAGGTGGCGTGAGTAGTGAAACTATTTCACATTGTTTTAACTGAAGGCCAAACTCGTAACTCAAATATTTTACCTCTGCGATCATATCGTAGAAACTTTTATTTTCTTGTTACGATGATTCTCCACTTCACTCTGAAATTCTTTGAACTTTTCAAATGTTTCAGACTTTGTGTTTCATCAAGTAGATATACCCATATCTGCTCAAATCATCTGTGAAGGTCAGAAAATAATGATACCTGCTACGAGCCTCAATATTCATCGGACCACATACATCTGTATGTATGATTTCCAACAAATCTGTTGCTCTCTCCATAGTTCCGGAGAACGGCGTTTTAGTCATCTTGCCCATGAGGCACGGTTCGCAAGCATCAAGTGATTCATAATCAAGTGATTCCAAAATCCCATCAGTATGGAGTTTCTTCATGCGCTTTACACCAATATGACCTAAACGGCAGTACCACAAATAAGTTGCACTATCATTATTAACTTTGCATCTTTTGGCTTCAATATTATGAATATGTGTATCACTACGATCGAGATCCAACAAACCATTTTCGTTGGTGTGTATGACCATAAAGGTTTTATTCATGTAAACAGAACAACAATTGTTCTCTAACTTAAATGAATAACCGTATTGCAATAAACATGATCAGATCATATTCATGCTCAACGCAAACACCAAATAACACTTATTTAGTTTCAACACTAATCCCGAAAGTACAGGGAGTGTGCGATGATGATCATATCAATCTTGGAACTACTTCCAACACACATCGTCACCTCGCCTTTTACTAGTCTCTGTTTATTCTGCAACTCCCGTTTTCGAGTTACTACTCTTTAGCAACTGAACCAGTATCAATTACCGAGGGGTTGCTATAAACACTAGTAAAGTACACATCAATAATCTGTATATCAAATATACCTTTGTTCACTTTTACTAGTCTCTGTTTATTCTGCAACTCCCGTTTCGAGTTACTACTCTTAGCAACTGAACCAGTATCAATTACCGAGGGATTGCTATAAACACTAGTAAAGTACACATCAATAATCTGTATATCAAATATACCTTTGTTCACTTTGCCATCCTTCTTATCCACCAAATAGTTGGGGTAGTTCCGCTTCCAGTGACCAGTCCCTTTGCAGTAGAAGCACTTAGTCTCAGGCTTAGGACCAGACTTAGGCTTCTTCACTTGAGCAGCAACTTGCTTGCCGTTCTTTTTGAAGTTCCCCTTTTTCCCTTTGCCCTTTTCTTGAAACTAGCGGTCTCGTCAACCATCAACACTTGAAGTGGTCTCGTCAACCATCAACACTTGATGTTTTTCTTGATTTCTACCTTCGTCGATTTCAGCATCACGAAGAGCTCGGGAATTACTTTCGTCATCCCTTGCATACCATAGTTCATCACGAAGTTCTACTAACTTGGTGATGGTGACTAGAGAATTCTGTCAATCACTATTTTATCTGGAAGATAAACTCCCACTTGATTCAAGCGATTGTAGTACCCAGACAATCTGAGCACATGCTCACTAGTTGAGCGATTCTCCTCCATCTTTTTGCTATAGAACTTGTTGGAGATTTCATATCTCTCAACTCGGGTATTTGCTTGAAATATTAACTTCAACTCCTGGAACATCTCATATGGTCCATGACGTTCAAAACGTCTTTGAAGTCCCGATTCTAAGCCGTTAAGCATGGTGCACTAAACTATCAAGTAGTCATCATATTGAGCTAGCCAAACGTTCATAACGTCTGCATCTGCTCCTGCAATAGGTCTGTCACCTAGCGGTGCATCAAGGACATAATTTTTCTGTGCAGCAATGAGGATAATCCTCAGATCACGGATCCAATCCGCATCTTTGCTACTAACATCTTTCAACATAATTTTCTCTAGGAACAAAAAATAAACACAGGGAAGCAACAACGCGAGCTATTGATCTACAACATAATTTGCAAAATACTATCAGGACTAAGTTCATGATAAATTTAAGTTCAATTAATCATATTACTTAAGAACTCCCACTTAGATAGACATCTCTCTAATCATCTAAGTGATTACGTGATCCAAAGCAACTAAACCATGTCCGATTAACACGTGAGATGGAGTAGTTTCAATGGTGAACATCACTATGTTGATCATATCTACTATATGATTCACGCTCGACCTTTCGGTCTCTGTGTTCCGAGGCCATATCTGTATATGCTAGGCTCGTCAAGTTTAACCTGAGTATTCCGCGTGTGCAACTGTTTTGCACCCGTTGTATTTGAACGTAGAGCCTATCACACCCGATTAACACGTGGTGTCTCAGCACGAAGAACTTTTGCAACGGTGCATACTCAGGGAGAACACTTTTATCTTGAAATTTTAGTGAGAGATCATCTTATAATGCTACCGTCAATCAAAGCAAGATAAGATGCATAAAGGATTAACATCACATGCAATCAATATAAGTGATATGATATGGCCATCATCATCTTGTGCTTGTGATCTCCATCTCCGAAGCACCGTGCTTGTGATCTCCATCTCCGAAGCACCGTCATGATCACCATCGTCACCGGCGCGACACCTTGATCTCCATCGTAGCATCGTTGTCGTCTCGCCAACTTATTGCTTTTACGACTATCGCTACCGCTTAGTGATAAAGTAAAACTATTACATGGCGATTGCATCTCATACAATAAAGCGACAACCATATGGCTCCTGCCAGTTGCCGATAACTCGGTTACAAAACATGATCATCTCATACAACACATTATATCACATCATGTCTTGACCATATCACATCACAACATGCCCTGCAAAAACAAGTTAGACGTCCTCTACTTTGTTGTTGCAAGTTTTACGTGGCTGCTACGGGCTTAGCAAGAACCGTTCTTACCTACGCATCAAAACCACAACGATAGTTTGTCAAGTTGGTGCTGTTTTAACCTTCGCAAGGACCGGGCGTAGCCACACTCGGTTCAACTAAAGTGAGAGAGACAGACACCCGCCAGTCACCTTTAAGCAACGAGTGCTCCGAACGGTGAAACCAGTCTCGCGTAAGCGTACGCGTAATGTCGGTCCGGGCCGCTTCATCTCACAATACCGCTGAACCAAAGTATGACATGCTGGTAAGCAGTATGACTTATATCGCCCACAACTCACTTGTGTTCTACTCGTGCATAGCATCAACGCATAAAACCAGGCTCGGATGCCACTGTTGGGGAACGTAGTAATTTCAAAAAAATTCCTACGCACACGCAAGATCATGGTGATGCATAGCAACGAGAGGGGAGAGTGTTGTCCACGTACCCTCGTAGACCGACAGCGGAAGCGTTATCACAACGCGGTTGATGTAGTCGTACGTCTTCACGATCCGACCGATCAAGTACCGAACGCACGGCACCTCCGAGTTCTACACACGTTCAGCTCGATGACGTCCCTCGAACTCCGATCCAGCCGAGTGTTGAGGGAGAGTTTCGTCAGCACGACGGCGTGGTGACGATGATGATGTTCTACCGACGCAGGGCTTCGCCTAAGCTCCGCAATGATATTATCGAGGTGTAATTTGGTGGAGGGGGCACCGCACACGGCTAAAAGATCTCAAGGATCAATTGTTGTGTCTCTGGGGTGCCCCCCTGCCCCCGTATATAAAGGGAGCAAGGGAGGAGGAGGCCGGCCCTAGGAGGGGGCGCACCAAGTGTGGAGTCCTACTAGGACTCCCTAGTCCTAGTAGGATTCCACCTCCCATATGGAATAGGAAAAGAGGAAGGGAAAAAGAGAAGGAAGGAAGGGGGCGCCCCCCTTCCCTAGTCCAATTCGGACCAGACCAAGGGGAGGGGTGCGGCCACCCTTGAGGCCCTTTTTCTTCTTTCCCGTATGGCCCAATAAGGCCCAATACGTATTCCCGTAACTCTCCGGTACTCCGAAAAATACCCGAATCACTCGGAACCTTTCCGAAGTCCGAATATAGTCGTCCAATATATCGATCTTTACGTCTCGACCATTTCGAGACTCCTCGTCATGTCCCCGATCTCATCCGGGACTCCGAACTCCTTCGGTACATCAACATACATAAACTCATAATAAAACTGTCATCGTAACTTTAAGCGTGCGGACCCTACGGGTTCGAGAACTATGTAGACATGACCGAGACACGTCTCCGGTCAATAACCAATAGCGGGACCTGGATGCCCATATTGGCTCCCACATATTCTACGAAGATCTTTATCGGTCAGACCGCATAACAACATACGTTGTTCCCTTTGTCATCAGTATGTTACTTGCCCGAGATTCGATCGTCGGTATCTCGATACCTAGTTCAATCTCGTTACCGGCAAGTCTCTTTACTCGTTCCGTAACACATCATCCCGCAACTAACTTATTAGTCACAATGCTTGCAAGGCTTATAGTGATGTGCATTACCGAGTGGGCCCAGAGATACCTCTCCGACAATCGGAGTGACAAATCCTAATCTCGAAATACGCCAACCCAACAAGTACCTTTGGAGACACCTGTAGAGCACCTTTATAATCACCCATTTACGTTGTGACGTTTGGTAGCACACAAAGTGTTCCTCCGGTAAACGGGAGTTGCATAATCTCATAGTCAGAGGAACATGTATAAGTCATGAAGAAAGCAATAGCAACATACTAAACGATCGGGTGCTAAGCTAACGGAATGGGTCAAGTCAATCACGTCATCCTCCTAATGAGGTGATCTCGTTAATCAAATGACAACTTATGTCTATGGCTAGGAAACATAACCATCTTTGATTAACGAGCTAGTCAATTAGAGGCATACTAGTGACACTTTGTTTGTCTATGTATTCACACATGTATTATGTTTCCGGTTAATACAATTCTAGCATGAATAATAAACATTTATCATGATATAAGGAAATAAATAATAACTTTATTATTGCCTCTAGGGCATATTTCCTTCAAACACTACTACAATGAACCACTATGCCGAAGGCCCAAGACGTCGGCATAGCCCAGATTCCCGTCGGGATAGGCCTATGCCAGCGGCCACCGTCGGCAACATATACGTCGGCGTACCCCGGGATGTTGTCAGCATAGAAAAGCCGTTGACATAGATGCCTATCCCGATGGCTTCCGTACGACCGTCGGCATATAATAACCGTCCGCAAAATTCCACGCCTAACGGTGGATGACGGCGCCTTTGTCAAGTGCAGCCCAACCAAAAGACGCCACGTGGCAAAGCTATGCTGACGGCTAGTTCATCGGCGTAGATTCAAATCTAAGCCGACGGCCTAGCCAACGGCATAGCTTTGCCACGTGGCGTCTCCTGGGGCGTAGGTATGCCGACAATGGTGGAACCAAACTTTCACCAAGAAATTTCTCTCCAAATCCCGGTTGTATGTCAACCTCAGAAAGTACCAACAATGGTGCAAATCACCCACCAGCGGCTGCATAAACACACCCAATTGCTTCCCCAGGTATTCAGGCCCCGGAATGATGAGCGACAAGAACATGGTCTTGTGTTGCATTAGGGCACCAGGAGGGGGATTGAGCAGAATTACAAACACGGGCCAACAGCTGTATGGATTGGACGACATACCATAATGGATTGAACCCATCACCTGATATGGCAATTCTGACATTCTCAGCCTCGACTGCTTCCTCGGGGTATTCTTCATCGAATGACTTCCATGTTTCGCCTTCCGATGGATGTACGATTTTATTTGGATGGTACCTTATACCTTCCTTGTGTAACTTCATCATTTTGGACGACTCCTCGGTGATGAAAAGGCGCTGCAGTCTTTCTATGAAATGGAGATACAGAAGAACCTTAGCGGGGATGGCTAGCTGCCTTTTCTCACCATCCTCACCGACCACCTCAAGGTACCAAGATGAACCACACTCCCTACAGTACTTGTCATCCACATACTCGTGCCTAAACAAAAGGCAATTCTTTGGACAAACATGTATTTTCTCATAATCCATAGAGAGTGCCTTCATGATTTTCTTTGTAGCGTACATGCTTTTCGGCAGTTCATGACCCTCAAGGAGGCTGTTAGCCCACACTCACAGGAATGCTTCGAAGCATTTCTGGCTACAGTTGTACTCAGCCTTGACTGCAATCAGTTGCGAGATGGCATCCAGTTGAGATATTTTGGCACCCGCATAAAGAGGTTTCTTCGACAAGGCCAAGACCTCCAAGAAGGCCTTTGCGGTTGCCTCCGGCTCCTCCAGTTCATTCTCTGAAGGTGTCGCATGTGCCGTTTCTGTAGTAATGACACCATCTAGCATTTTCCTGCCGTTTCTGTAGTAATGACACCATCTAGCATTTTCCTGACCCCATCGTCCGCATAACCATCGATGCGTTGTCGCATCACCTCCTCTCTACCACAGTCCCGCTCGACTAAGTTTGTCGGCGGCATGTCAAAGTTTGGCATATATCCGTGCTTGCAAAGGTGGTAAGTCATGTCCTTCTGATTTCTACGATGACGTCTGGCACATCTCGCATAGGGGCATTGTGGGCTAATTCTCATTGTACTACGGAATATCTCCTTCATATACACATCAGTTTTCGTGATCCACTCCGATGTTAGTCGACTCAGGCGGATAAAACCACTGTACATCCATTGATTATCTGTCATCCTCTGCTTTATTGGGAGCCACACAACAAAATTAAGGATTCATTTAAATTAATCACATCAAATTTTTATTTTCTACCGCGTTGATGGCATTGAAACCACCTACATCTCTAATAGGTAAAGATGGGTCCTAATCCCACTCGAGGATGTGTAGATTGAGTACGTTCTCCATGCTCTACCCTATTCGGAGACAAAATTTCGGCATCACCTTCCTGCTGTTCTCCAGATACACGTCTCGGCTAATAGCCGAGAGAATCTGCTCTGAAGAACGACGGGGAGGCACCGCCGAATCCCTATCTCGCTACGGGGTAGAGCATGGAGAGTGTACCCAATCTACACATCCTTGGGGTTTCCATGGAAAACACTGGACAATCCGGAAGAGCTGCGGTGATAAATATGCAATTGAATGCAAATTTATCAATGCAACCCTTTCGAACGGGAGACGCCTAGTTACGCGACTTGACGTGAGAATTAAATCTAGTGACATGAAAAAATGGAGGAGATGGACTTGTAGCTCACCCTCGGCTGTAGGGGAAGTAGTCAAACAACAGAGGGATGCTCAGGGACCAACGCGTCGGACGGCGGTCACTTCGATGAAATGCGACACCACAAAGCCTGTAAATTCCACCGAAAGAACAACTTAGATCATCACATCTCAGTCAACTGTCAAAATTTTGTCTTCAATTTTTTTTAGCAAGATCATCATGATGAACTAACCACTAACCATGATCCAAAATTTAACATATGTCTATCTATCTACTTCACAAAACATCTATCTATATATCATATCGAGAGATGCAGCGCCACAAAGCCTATAAATTCCACCGAGACAAAATTTTGGAACTTCACATCTCATATAGCGTTTCAAAAACATCTTAAATTGTAGGATAGAATTCATATATTCTACATTCAAAATACATAAAGTAAACAACTTAGATGATCATGATACTTCAAATCAAAATTTTACCGCATTGGTCAAATTTTATTTGTCACAACTTAAATATACCTACCTATCCATACATTGATCTAGCTAGCAATTTATCTACTTATCTATCCATTTCATTCAACTATCAAAATTTTAACATTTGTCTATCTATCTACGTGGGCGGAGACGGCGGCGGGCGGGACGGAGACGATGGCGGCGCGGCGCGGGTGGGTGGAGACGGCGGCGGTGGCGGGTGGGTGGAGACGGCGGCGGGTGGGGTGGAGACAATGGCGACGCGGCGCGGGTGGGTGGAGACGGCGGCGCTTGCGGTGGCGAACGGCTAGAATGGCGTCGGCGGCGCGGAGAGGGTGGCGGCGACAGTTGGGGGTCGAGAGAGAGAGAGGGAGTTGGGGTCGGGGTGAGGAGACAAATGAGTGGAGGAGGAGGGCTGGACGAGTGGATAAGGGGGCAGTACGCCGACGACTTCGCCGTCGGCATAACATTGCTGCCACGTGGCCACCTACGCCGACGGTTTTTTGCTTTTTTATTAAACATATATATATTAGTCTAGGTGTTAAAAAAGTTACTATATATACATTTGTTTTGCTTTTTTATTACACACATGATATATATGTGTATGCGTGTTAAAAAAAGTTAGCTACGCCCGTGAGGGGGGCCCGACAAGGCCGTTTCGCCCCTTCGTGACATGGCGATAGCGACGCCCGTGAGGGGGGCACACCACGGAGCCGCGTGCTGGGTGCTTGCGCCTGCCACACCATGCTTCCACACGCATAGGAGGGCCCACCACAACACTTGATGTGTTTGCTACCCCTTCGGTACCCGTCCCATCTAACCCTCACACAGTTGACCAGCAAATCTAACCCTTTAAATTTCGCCGGACGGGGTTTGACCGATGGACCTTTTCACCGGGTTGTCATAGCCCAGCCCATAGCTACAACCCTCAACATGGTCCCGGCCCAACCCACCCCAAGAATCCCTCCGTATCGGCCCGACGTGGCCATTTCCCCCCTCCATGACACGGCGGCAGCGACGTCCGTGAGGGGGGGGGTACAACCCTGAGCCACGTGTCGGGTGCTTGCGCCTGCCACCACGCTTCCACACGCATAGGAGGGCCCACCACAACACCTGACGTGTTTACTACCCCCTCAGGTACCCCATCCCATCTAACCCTGACACAGTCGACTTACGGATGTAGCCCTTTTACTTTCCCCGGACAGGGTTTGACCGATGGACCTTTTCACCGGGTTGTCACAGCCCAGCCCATAGCTACACCCTCGGACACGGTCCCGTCCCACCCCACCCCAAGATTCCCTCTGTGTCGGCCCGACGTGGCCGTTCCCCCCTCCGTGTCACGGCAGCAGCGATGCCCGTGAGGGGGGCACAACCTGGAGCCGCATGTCGGGTGCTTGCGCCTGCCACCACGCTTCCACACGCATAGGAGGGCCCACCGCAACACCTGACGTGTTTGCTACCCCCAGGTACCCCGTTCTGTCTAAACTAGAGTCCCTCACCATCCTTAGCCGGGATGGCTAGCTGCCTTTTCTCACCATCCTCACCGACCACCTCAAGGTACCGAGATGAACCAGACTCCCTACAGTACTTGTCATCCACATACTTGTGCCTAAACAAAAGGCAATTCTTTGGACAAACATGTATTTTCTCATAATCCATAGAGAGTACCTTCATGATTTTCTTTGTAGCGTACATGCTTTTTGGCAGTTCATGACCCTCAGGGAGGCTGTTAGCCCACACTCACAGGAATGCTTCAAAGCATTTCTGGCTACAGCCGTACTCAGCCTTGACTGCAATCAGTTGCGAGATGGCATCCAACTGAGATATTTTGGCACCCGCATAAAGAGGTTTCTTCGACGAGGCCAAGACCTCCAAGAAGGCATTTGCGGTTGCCTCCGGCTCCTCCAGTTCATTCTCTGAAGGTGTCGCATGTGCCGTTTCTGTAGTAATGACATCATCTAGCATTTTCCTGACCCCGTCATCCGCATAACCATCGATGCGTTGTCGCATCACCTCCTCTCTACCACGGTCCCGCTCGACTAAGTTTGTCGGCGGCATGTCAAAGTTTGGCATATATCCGTGCTTGCAAAGGTGGTCAGTCATGTCCTTCTGATTTTTACGATGACGTCTGGCACATCTCGCATAGGGGCATTGTGGGCTAATTCTCATTGTACTACGGAATATCTCCTTCAAATACACATCGGTTTTCGTGATCCACTCTGATGTTACTCGACTCGGGCGGATAAAACCACTGTACATTCATTGATTATCTGCCATCCTCTGCTTTATTGGGAGCCACACAACAAAATTAAGGATTCATTTAAATTAATCACATCAAATTTTTATTTTCTACCGCGTTGACGGCATTGAAACCACCTACATCTCTAATAGGTAAACATGGGTCCTAATCCCACCCGAGGATGTGTAGATTGAGTACGTTCTCCATGCTCTACCCTATTCCGAGACAAAATTTCGGCAGCACCTTCCCACTGTTCTCCAGATACAGTCTCGGCTAATAGCCGAGAGAATCTGCTCCGAAGAACAACGGGGAGGCACCGCCGAAATCCTATCTCGCTACGGGGTAGAGCATGGAGAGCGTACCCAATCTACACATCCTTGGGGTTTCTATGGAAAACACTGGACAATCCAAAAGAGCTGCGGTGATAAATATGCAATTCAATGCAAATTTATCAATGCAACCCTTTCGAACGGGAGACGCCTAGCTTGTTACGCGACTTGACGTGAGAATGAAATCTAGTGACATGAAAAAATAGAGGAGATGGACTTGTAGCTCACCCTCGGCTGTAGGGGAAGTAGTCGAACAACAGAGGGATGCTCAGGGACCAACGCGTCGGACGGCAGTCACTTCGATGAAATGCGACACCACAAAGCCTGTAAATTTCACCGAAAGAACAACTTAGATCATCACATCTCAGTCAAGTGTCAAAATTTGGTCTTTAATTTTTTTAGCAAGATCATCATGACGAACTAACCACTAACCATGATCCAAATTTTAACATCTGTCTATCTATCTACTTCACAAAACATCTATCTATATATCATATCGAGAGATGCGACGCCACAAAACCTATAAATTCCACTAAGACGAAATTTCGGAACTTCACATCTCATATAGAATTTCAAAAATATCTTAAATTGTAGGATAGAATTCATATATTCTACATTCAAAATACATAAAGTAAACAACTTAGATGATCATGATACTTCAAATTAAGTTTTTACCGCATTGGTCAAATTTTACTTGTCACAACTTAAATATACCTACCTATCCATACATTGATCTAGCTAGCAATTTATCTACTTATCTATCCATTTCATTCAACTATAAAAAAATTAACATTTGTCTATCTATCTACTAAAATTGCACTAAACATACAAAAAAATTGCACTACACTTTTGTCTATCTAACTAGTACAACAGCGGCAGCGGCTACAACTCCGCGAGTGTCCGGGGGGCGGGGGAGCTCACCGAGGGGAGGCAGCGCTGGAGCGGCAGGAGGACAGCAAGGGGCGCGGGAGGGGGCAACGTCGGAGGGGGCCGGGACGAGGTAGGGCGGGGCCGGGCGGACGGTTGTCAGGGCGGTGGCGGAGGAGGCCGCCCAGAGCCGGGCCAGGCGAGGGGAGTGCCGGGGAAGGGCCCCCCTTAGGGAGGGCATCGATGGAGGGGGCGAGTAGCCGCCGGGGATGAGGCCGTCGGCCTCCGGCGAGAGGGCGTACGGCGGACGGGGTGGAGACGGTGGCGGTGGCGGGTGGGTGGAGACGGCGACGCTTGCGGTGGCGAATGGCTAGGGTGGCGTCGGCGGCGCGGAGAGGGTGGCGGCAGTGGTTGGGGGTCGAGAGAGAGAGGGAGTTCGGGTCGGGGTGAGGAGAGAAATGAGTGGAGGAGGAGGGCTGGACGAGTGGATAAGGGGGGCACTACGCCAACGGCTTCGCCGTCGGCATAGCATTGCTACCACGTGGCCACCTATGCCGACGGTTTTTTGCTTTTTTATTAAACATATATATATATATATATATATATATATATATATATATATATATATTAGTCTGGGTGTTAAAAAAAGTTACTATATATACATTTGTTTTGCTTTTTTATTACACACATGATATATATGTGTATACGTGTTAAAAAAGTTAGCGACGCCCATGAGGGGGGCCCGACATGGCTGTTTCCCCCCTCCGTGACATGGCGATAGCGACGCCCGTGAGGGGGGCACACCACGGAGCCGCGTGTCGGGTGCTTGCGCCTGCCACCATGCTTCCACACGCGTAGGAGGGCCCACCGCAACACTTGACGTGTTTGCTACCCCCTCCGGTACCCCGTCCTGAATAACCCTGACACAGTTGACCAGCGGATCTAGCCCTTTAAATTTCGCCAGACGGGGTTTGACCGATGGACCTTTTCACTGGGTTGTCATAGCCCAGCCCATAGCTACACCCCTGAACATGGTCCTGGCCCAACCCACAATCCCTCCGTTTCGGCCCGACGTGGCCGTTTCCCCCCTCCGTGACACGGTGGCAGCGACATCCGTGAGGGGGGGGGTGATACGTCTCCAACGTATCTATAATTTATGAAGTATTCATGCTATTATATTATCCATCTTGGATGTTTTATGGGCTTTACTATGCACTTTTGTATTATTTTTGGGACTAACCTATTGACCCAGAGCCCAGTGCCAGTTCCTGTTTTTTCCCTTGTTTCAGTGTTTCGAAGAAAAAATATCAAACAGAGACGAAACGGAATGAAACCTTCTGGAGAAGTTATTTTTTGGAAGGAAAGCAACCTGGGAGACTTGGTGTCCACGTCAAGAAAGCAACAAGGAAGGCACGAGGCAGGGGGGGGCGCCCACCCCCTGGGCGCGCCCTCCACCCTCGTGGGCCCCTCGTGGCTCCCCTGACGTATTTCTTCCGCCTATATATATCCATATACCCTAAAACGATCGGAGAACAGAATAGATCTGGAGTTCCGCCGCCGTAAGCCTCTGTAGCCACCGAAACCCAATCGGGACCCTGTTCCGGCACTCTACCGGAGGGGGGACCCTCACCGGTGGCCATCTTCATCATCCCGATGCTCTCCATGACGAGGAGGGAGTATTTCACCCTCGGGGCTGAGGGTATGTACCAGTAGCTATGTGTTTGATCTCTCTCTCATGTTCTTGATTTGGCACGGTCTTGATGTATCGCGAGCTTTGCTATTATAGTTGGATCTTATGTTGCTTCTCCCCCTCTACGCTCTTGTAATGGATTAAGTTTTCCCTTTGAAGTAATCTTATCAGATTGAGTCTTTAATGATTTGGGAACACTTGATGTATGTCTTGCCGTGCGTATCTGTGGTGACAATGGGATATCACGTGATTCACTTGATGTATGTTTTGGTGATCAACTTGCGGGTTCCGCCCATGAACCTATGCATAGGGGTTGGCACATGTTTTCGTCTTGATTCTCCGGTAGAAACTTTGGGGCACTCTTTGAGGTTCTATGTGTTGGTTGAATAGATGAATCTCAGATTGTGTGATGCATATCGTATAATCATACCCACGGATACTTGAGGTGACATTGGAGTATCTAGGTGACATTAGGGTTTTGGTTGATTTGTGTCTTAAGGTGTTATTCTAGTACAAACTCTAGGGCTGTTTGTGACACTTATAGGAATAGCCCAACGGATTGATTGGAAAGAATAACTTTGAGGTGGTTTCGTACCCTACCATAATCTCTTCGTTTGTTCTCCGCTATTAGTGACTTTGGAGTGACTCTTTGTTGCATGTTGAGGGATAGTCATATGATCCAATTATGTTATTATTGTTGAGAGAACTTGCACTAGTGAAAATATGAACCCTAGGCCTTGTTTCCTAGCATTGCAATACCGTTTACGCTCACTTTTACCACTTGCTACCTTGCTGTTTTTATATTTTCAGATTACCAAAACATATATCTACCATCCATATTGCACTTGTATCACCATCTCTTCGCCGAACTAGTGCACCTATACAATTTACCATTGTATTGGGTGTGTTGGGGACACAAGAGCATCTTTGTCATTTGGTTGCAGGGTTGCTTGAGAGAGACCATCTTGATCCTACGCCTCCCACGGATTGATAAACCTTAGGTCATCCACTTGAGGGAAATTTGCTACTGTCCTACAAACCTCTCCACTTGGAGGCCCAACAACGTCTACAAGAAGAAGGTTGTGTAGTAGACATCATGGGGCACAACCCTGAGCTGCGTGTCGGGTGCTTGCACCTGCCACCACGCTTCCACACGCGTTGGTGGGCCCATCGCAACACCTGACGTGTTTACTACCCCCTCAGGTACCCCGTCCCGTCTAACCCTGACACAGTCGACCGACGGATGTAACCCTTTTACTTTCCTCGGACGGGGTTTGACCGATGGACCTTTTCACCAGGTTGTCATAGCCCAGCCCATAGCTACACCCTTGAACATGGTCCCGGCCCAACCCACCCCAAGATTCCCTCTGCGTCGGCCCGACGTGGCCGTTTCCCCCCTCCGTATCACGGCGGCAACGATGCCCGTGAGGGGGCACAACCCGGAGCCGCGTGTCGGGTGCTTGCGCCTGCCACCACGCTTCCACACGCATAGGAGGGCCCACCGCAACACCTGACGTGTTTTCTACCCCCAGGTACCTCGTCCCGTCTAAACTAGATTCCCTCCGTGTCGGCCGTTTCCCCTCTCCGTGACACGGCGGCAGCGACGTCCATGAGGGGGGGCAATCGATATATAATTGAGGTATTTTTTTACATAAGACATATTTTAGTTAATCAAATTAGTTTTGAAAAAGGGTAAAATAAATAAAGTAGAAAAAAATTAGCACAAATCTATGCCGACGGCAATGCCGTAGGAATAGCTACGGCCACGGATTGACGAAGCCCTGGATCGATGACGTGGCAGTGGCCATGGGCCAGGCCCATGCCGACGTCCAGGCCGTCGGTATACCTCTGTCACCCCACGGATCGGCGAGGGGCTCAGAACGATGATGTGGCAGAGCATGCAGGTCGATGACGCCGGCATCGCTGTGCCGACGGCCCCCATTAGCTCCGTCGTCGTAGGTCTGACGCCGTCAGACGGCCGTCGCCCCCTGGGTAGCTGGGCCCACCGCTATGCCGACGGCCACCGCAGGCATATAGCCAGCACCGCCGACAGCTGAGATATGCCGACGGCACCAGTCGGCATAGGTGGACATATGCCGACGACTCTTCTATGCCTACGGCTTGACCTGGGCCGTCAGGATACCTCCATGTATGCCGACGGGGGCCATCGGCATAGATTAGGCCGTCGGCAGCGGCAGTTATCTGGTACTGAAAGATCATGCAAATCATGAAATAAATGAGAAATTTGGAAAAATAAATGTACTAGCAAAGTAGTACAATGACTCTTATCGGCTCCACCAATGCCGATGGTAAAGGTATCCATACGGATATCTGCTTACAATGCATTTCATTAAACTCAATTAATAATTGTCTAAATCCACAGGGTGTGTTTCCATTTTCCTACCTGCTGGCCTCTGACAATGCCTGTGGTTAGAACATCTCTTCACTCAATTTTCTCTTCTTACCTGGAAAACCGAGTACCAACATTCATAAATCTAAACTTTAAAATTTTAAATATTGACTTTCAAAAATTAATTTTGTTTAACAAAATTGCACTATTGACATTTTAATTCTCAGAAATTCAAATTAGTTTTCCTATTGTATGATCAAATTTTTCTCTAGAACAATAATAATCTGATGCATGTGCATTGTGCTCCATTTAGCTTGTTTGTTTACGTCTCCCTAGACAATATAAGAAAGCTAAATCACATCGGCCACTATAGTTGTAAGAGTTCAGCTGAGTTTTTGCGATCCAAAATAAACACTACCCTTATAATTTGACCCCTATTAAGTGGAATTGGTCACCTGCATCTGATCCTCTTCGACCCTGCTGGTTGTCCAGCTCAATAGTCAATGCAAGTTATTGTCAACTGCGTTCACTCATGGATTGACATCTTTTCCTCGACCCAAGACCATCTCCAATGTTGACATATGGATGCATGTATGAGTCATGGTGCTACTTTTCCATTATATTTATTTGGCAATTTGGAAGATACAGATTAGTGAACAAATCATACAGAAAAGAACATGCAAATTTGTTCTAAAAAAAGAACATGCAAATCATTAAATAAATGTACCACTCCATAGAAATTTTGCGAATAAATGTACTTACAAAGTAGCACATCGACTCTTATTGGCTTCACTAATGCCGACAGTGATGGTATCTACATATATTTTCTTAGATTGCATTTCATAAGACTCAATTAATTGTCTAAATCCAAAGTGTGTGCCGATTTTCCTCCCCAACGTCTGACCATGGCCGCGGTCAGCCCAACCATACGCAACTCTTCAGCCAATTTTGTCTTTCTTTTCTTTGAAAATGAGTACCAACTTTCAACATTTTTAAATACTCAATTTCGAAAATTAAAATTTGAGAACATTGAGCTTTCATAAATTTGAAATTTTAACTTTCGAAAAAACAAATTAGTCCTCCCATGGTATGATCCACTTTTTTTAGACAATAGTAAGCCGATGCATGTAAGAAAGCCAAATTATCATATTATGTTGTGCTTGATCCCAAAACCACATAGGCTAATATAGCCATAAGAGTTCAGTCAGCTTTCGCACTCGAAGATGCACACTACCATTATAATCCTATTAAGTGGAATTGGTCACACGAATCTCATCCTCCTCAATCTTGGATGTCTGGTATGTCCATTTTGCATCATGTTTTTCTACTGTTACTTATAATGTTTTAGAGTTATATTCCACTTTCTGATGCAATTCTAATGCCTTTTCTCTCTTAAATTGCAAGATACATCACAAGAGCGAGAATTTCGACAGCTGGAATTCCGAGCCTGAAAAAGCTACAACAGAGATAGCTATTCTCCGTAGCTCCAAGTGACCTAAAGATTTACGGAGAATTAATTTGGATATATAAAAAATACTAGAAGAGATAAGTACCGGAGAAGACCCTCGGTGGTGCCACAAGTCACGGGGCGCGCCCTACCCCCCGGGGCGCACCCTAGGTGGCTTGTGAGCCCCACGGAGGCCAACTGATGCCCATCCCCTCCTATTTGAAGACATTTACCCTAGAAAAATAAAGAGAAGACTTTCGGGACCTTCCACCGTCGTCTCGAGGTGGAACCAGAGGCGGACCACTTTTGCTATCCAGCGGAGCGATTCTGCCGGGGAAAACTTTCCCCCGGGAGGGGGAAAACGAAGTCATCATCATCATCAACACTCCTCTCATCATGGGAGGCTTCATCTTCAACATCTTCACCAGCACCATCTCATCTACAAGCCCTAGTTTATCTCTTGTGTTCAATCGTTGTATCAAACCTCGGATTGGTACCTAGGGATCCTAGTAGTGTTGATTACATCTTGTAGTTGATAGTAGTTGGTTTTCTTGCTGGAAGATTATATGTTCAAATTGTTAATCACTTATTTATCTCCTCTTTGAGCAGTTCTATTTGTTCTTGAGGACATGGGAGAAGTCTTGTTATGAGTAATCATGTGAAGTTGGTTTTCTTTAAATATTTTGAAGATGTGTTATGTTATTATTCCTCTAGTGGTGTCGTGTGATTGTCGACTACTCGACACTTCAAAATGTTTGGGCCTAGGGGAAGGCATTGTGAAATTAGTTTGTAGATGATGGGTTGTGGGAGTGACTGAAACCTAAACCCTAGTTTAAGAGATGTTCCATAAGGGGTTGTTTTGGATCTATATGTTTCATACTATGCTTAAATTTACCTTAATTCTTCTCTTGTATTTGCGGATTCTTGCATGGGGGATAATCAGAAGTATGTTGTTTGTTCAAGTAAGAACAACACCTTAGCTCTGGTCCACCCACATAACAACTTATCAAAGTAATGAACGTGAGTCAATGAATCATGGTGAAAGTAACTTGACGAATTCCCGTATGTCCTCAAGAGCGTCTAGTCACTATAAGAATTGTCTCCGCCTTGTCCCTAGCATTATTAAGGATTGTGCCACCTTGATCCACATTGTTACTTTGGTTACTTGTTAATTGCTATTAGTTATCTTTCTATCAAAACTATCTTACAACACTCGCATAGAATACCTTACTAAAACCGCTTATCGATTCCTTCTGCTTCTCATTGGGTTCGACACTCATACTTATCGAATGGACTACGATTGATCACCTATACTTGTTGGTCATCAATGTCCAACTCAATCGTCGATGCAAGTCATTGTCGAATACTCGTGCATTGTCGTCTTTTTCTCAACCCAAGACCAGTGCTGACATATGGATGCATGTATGAATCGTGGTGCTACTTTGCTATTATATTTACTATCTAATTACTAATGCATTGCCACGGGGTTATACATGTTGTAGTGGTTCAACATCAATCATATCAAGACTCAGTCTCTCCGAGGTGCTCATAGGGGTAGGATGTGTGTGCTTCGTAGGGATGAGTGTATGTGTGTATGTATGAGCATCTGTGTTGTGTTAAAAAACACCAATCGTACTCCTTTCGTTCCAGAATATAAGGTGTATTGGTTTCCATGTAAGTCAATTATTCGAATGTTTGACCAAGATTATAGAATAAAATAGCAACATCTGCAATACCTAATAGATAAAATATGAATATACTTTTCATGATGAATCAAATAATATAAATTTTGTATTGTGGATATTGACATATTTTTCTAAAAGCTCGGTCAAACATGCACTCGTTTGACTTTTGAAAAAACAAATACACCTTATATAAAGGAACGGATGGAGTATCAGTCATACCATACACCCACCATATTGTAAATTTTGGTAATATTTTTATTTGATTTGAGCATGGGTAGGGGAAAGCAAGGATACTTTTTTACTTAGTTGAAGTTCTGCTAAGATTTGATTTGATTTAGGTATGGGTAGAGGAAGGCAATGAAACTTTTGATTTAGTTTAGGTTTTGGTAAGATTTTATTAAGTTAAAGCAGACCATGATTTTTGTAAGATTTTATTTTCTTAATGCATAGCATTGTTTCCAAGAAAAATACCGATTTGGTTTAGATTATTCCAAAGCAAGGAGGTAGGAGGGGGATGAAACCAAATTTGTTGACTTACAAACAACAACTCCCCTTTAATATTAGATATTTGACAATTTCGAAGATTAAATAAATTTCCAAATTAGTGAATGAATCACGAAACAAATTTAGAACTATAGTATAGAAAATTTTGTGATAAATGTATTAGCAATGTAGCACAATGACTTTTCTCGGCTACACCAATGTCGAGACTAATGCTATCCATACGGCTATCTTCTTATATAACATTTCATAAGACTCAGTTAACTGTCTAAATTCAAAGCATGGAAATTGATTTTGATTGACCGAGCCTAAGGTCATCCCGAACACGCGTAGGAAGGGGGAGGGGAGGTCATGGTTGGCCGGAAAGGCGCACAATGCAGCAACAATTGTTCCATGTGGTAGAGAAGAAAGGAGCGGGCCTCACAAATGTGCATGTGACCCTATCTCCCCATCCCTGCACCCCCAACGAGACTCCCTGAGTACGAAGTTTACAAATTTGAACTTCCGAAAATTCGAATGCTCTCCTTCAAAAATATAAATTTTATAAAACCTGATTTTTAAAATTAAACTGAGGAATTTAAACTTTACAAAATTACTTTCCAAAATTCAACTTCCATAATTTTTTACTTTCAAAATTTCAAATTTCTACAGAAGTTGACGGTAGGGGTTGGGTGGCAGTGATAGGTAGAGAGAGAGAGAGAGTTGAAAAGGGGAAGATACGTGGGCCAACTTTGACCTGTCCCTTCTGGATGCATGAGCATGTGCATCAGCCCGACCTTTGGAAATTCGTACGCGCAAACTTTATACTAATTTGAAAGAGGGCCTGGAATTCTTGGGATACCCGCTGCTCTTCATCCGACTTTCTTTCTTTGCTAGTTAAAAAATATCCGGATCTAATGGGCAGAATCTGTTTTCTGTTTCAAAGTATTTGAGAAGGCAGCTTGAGCACAACAAAGTGGATGCCTAAATGGTTAAAACTAATCAGGCGGAATATAAATGCACATGTTTGTTTGGCTATTCCTAAATTTATACAAAATGCGTGCATCCTGAATTTTTTTAAGCTTGATAAATAAAATCGTATGAGATGTGAAAGAAACCGTACGCCCGTGCAACTATTGACTATTTTTGAGAGGCAACGCTTATTTTTTCATGGATTGATGCATCAAAGAATGTTGATATCACCTTATTAGTTTGTTATGCTAAAAATCTGACATTAGATATTTAAGCATGGAAAACGAACATTTTTTATGCAAATTTAGTTAGGGTGAGGATGACAAATCTAGTTTACGAACACGACAATTTTCTGGCAAAAAAATGAACTGGACCGGATTTGCCATGCTTACCAACTAAATTTGCCATCCTCCGCAAACACAAATTGTCATAAAAATCGTTCGATTTTGTTATTGTCAAACATCTGACGTTAGACTTTTACTGGAGTCATATTAATTTAACACGCCCCTACTTGGGGAGATTCTTGTTTCCTCTGTTTCGAATCAATCATGCTCTCATTATATTTCAACTTTACTCACAGGACCCGATATATAAACTCGGAGCAAATTTGTGCTGGAACTCAAAAAATAAAAGGACTAATTTAAATCGGCACCAGGGCCGGCAGCACGCTGGCGGTGCAAGTTCGTCCGGGGGAAATATCATCGGCACCGGGGCTAGAGGGATGATCGGGGGAGTCGGTAGCACGACGGTGGGAGGAGGTTTCGGGGAGGGCGTGGCGGCGAGGCTGCGCGGGAGCGCCGCCGGCCGTGTGCGGTGGTGGCTGGCGGTTCGGCCGGTGGTCCGTGGGGATGGTTGGAAGAAGATGTGCGTCAGGAGGAAGAAAACATTGGGAGGTGGGAAATGACTTAGGAGCCGTTAGATCTGAGATCGAGGGCGCAAAACGATTGACTGATCCAAATTGGGATTTAAATGGACTGACACATAGTCAGTCCCATTCTTTTTTCGTCTGTTTCGAATCAATCATAGTCCCATTATATTTCAACTTTACTCACAAGACCCGATGTATAAACTCGGAGCAAATTTGTGCTGGAATTCAAAACATAGAAAAGACTGATTCATGTTACCAGTCCAAGACGCGCGCATGTATCAATTTTCTTCATTTGTTCAACTAACTTCACTCGAGATATATTTGCCAGATGTATAAACTCGATATACCACTACCAGAGCAGCAGAGCTTGTCACACTACGTATGGGGTAGGCACGAGCACCAGCGGCGTCTTGCGGTGGAAGGTCAGCCTACCGGCCTCCTCCATGCTCACCTTCTCGGCCAACGTCCCCTCCGGCAGCTCCCACTCGAAGCCGTACAGCATGTTGGCCAACGTGAACTCCACGTTCGCCACCCCCATGGCCAGTGCGGGGCACATTCGCCGGCCGGCGCCGAACGGCATCAGCTCCAAGTGAGCGCCGCGGAAGTCCACCTTGCCGTGCCTCCCGCCGGCCTCGAACCTCTCCGGCTCGAACTCCTCCGCGTCCTGCCCCCAGCTCGCGGGGTCCCTCCCGATGGCCCACGCGTTCACGAGCACCCGCGACCCCGCCGGCACGTCGTAGCCGCCGATCTCCACCCGCCGCAGCGTCTCCCGCGGCAGAAGCAGCGTAATCGGCGGGTGCAGCCGCAGGGTCTCTTTGACGACCATCTTTAGGTAGGTCAGCTTCGGCAGGTCGTCCGGCTGCACCCGCTGCTCGTTGCCGGTGACCGCGGCCCTGATCTCCTCCTGCGCTTTCTTCAGCACCTGCGGCTTCCGGATCAGCTCCGACATCGCCCACAGGATCGTCACAGAGCTCGTGTCGACGCCGCCGATGAACGCGTCCAGGAGGACAGCCTTGACGTGGTCCCTCGTGAAGCCGTGCTCCTCGCAGATTCTGACGAGGGCATCCACCAGGTCGCCGCCGCCGCTCTCCGGCCTGCGGCGCGCGGGGTCTAGATGCTGCTCCAGCACTTCCTCGAAGAAGCCGTCGAGGTCTCTGAAGATCCTCTCCCGGCGCGCGACGATGCCGGCGAGCCGGTCGAGGAGGCGGCCGGCGGCGTTGGGGAAGAAGTCCTCGGCGGAGAAGCTGGCCGACATGTCCACGGCCTCCTGTAGCACGTGCTGGAACCGCTCGTACTTGCCCGCGAACGCCTCCGCGCCGTACACGCTCCCGTACGCCACCGTGGCGATGACGCCGTCGGCGACACGGAACACGTGGTCGTCCAACGACACCGGCCCCGCAGCGTCGCCCAGGGCGGCCATGAGCCTGTCCACCTGCTCCCGCCGTGCGGCCCAGGCGGCTCCGACGCCGCGCGCGCCGAGGAGCTCCGCGGCGAAGAGTCCGCGCATGTCGCGCCAGTAGGCGCCGTATGGCGAGAAGGAGACGCTCTTGCGCCCGTAGGAGAGGCGCGCGGGGCCCGGCGACGCGGGGCGGCTGCAACAGTCGGCGTCGTGGGCCTTCATGACGTCGCGCGCCGCAGCCGCGGACGAGACCACCACCGTCGTCACCGCGCCGAGGCGGAGTAGCATGACGGAGCCGTGCCGCCCGGCCAGGTCGCGCAGGTTGCGATGCGGTAGAGGGCCCAGTTGGTGCAGGTTGCCGAGCACCGGCACCCGCTTCGGGCCCGGCGGCAGCTTCAGCCGCCCTTCCTCGGCGCTGCGCTTCGTCACCAGCAGGTACGAGACGACGGGGATGAGGATGCCGACTAGGAGGAGGGGTAGTGAGATATCCATCGTCTCGGCCGGAGGTTTAGCTAGCTCGCTCACCGACGAGGTGCTGCTCCTCGTGGAGGGCCGTCGGGGGTTTATAAAGTGACTCGCAAGGACCTTTTGATTGGAAGAAAGAATGACGAGGGGCCCACACCCCCTGAAAATTGGGAGGGTGGAGATTAGGAAGCTAATTGGTTTCATGTCAAAAATTGGCAATGCCAAATTTTGGCAACTTTTAAATGTTGGCTAGAGATTCGTTTCATATTAATTTTCGTTGTCAATCACACAAAAAATGGGGGTGGAGATTAGGATGCTAATTGGTTTGATGCCAAAAATTGGCATATCAAATTTTGGCAACTGTTAAATGTTGGCTAGAGATTGGTTGCATACCAATTTTCGTTGCCAATCACATAACAGGTTGGGGGTGGAGATTAGGAAGCTAATTGGTTTCATGTCAAAAATTGGCAATGCCAAATTTTGACAACTATTAAATGTTGGTTAGAGATTCGTTTCATATTAATTTTCGTTGTCAATCACACAAAAAATTGGGGGTAGAGATTAGGATGCTAATTGGTTTGATGCCAAAAATTGGCATGCCAAATTTTGGCAACTGTTAAATGTTGGCTAGAGATTGGTTGCATACCAATTTTCGTTGCCAATCACATAACAGATTGGGGGTGGAGATTAGGAGACTAATTGGTTTGATGCCAAAAACCGGCATGCCAAATTTTGGCAATTGTTAAATGTTGGCTAGAGAATGGTTGTATACCAATTTTCGTTGCCAATCACACAAAAAATTGGTGGTAGAGATTAGGAGGCTAATTGGTTTGATGCCAAAAATTGGCACGTCAAATTTTGGCAACTGTTAAATGTTGGCTAGAGATTGGTTGCATACCAATTTTCGTTGCCAATCACACAAGAGGTTGGGGGTGGAGATTAGGAGTCTAATTGGTTTGATGCCAAAAATTCAGGGGGGAGATTAGGAGGCCAATTGGTTTAATGCCAAAAATTGGCATGTCAAATTTTGACAACTGTTAAATGTTGGCTAGAGATCGCTTACATACCAATTTTCGTTGTCAATCACACAAAAGGTTGCCAAATGTTGCTTGCCAAATATTGGCAATGCCAAATGTTGGTAACAAACCAATCAACCTCTAGTTAACGAACACACCCCGTAACAGTTCGATGGTTTAGAATTTTCACAATGGCATGGTGGAGGTTTAGTAAATCATTTGACACCAAGTACCATTTGATCCAACATTGAAATTCTTATAAGATTTTATTTATGAGCTCCAAAAATAAACACTACAATTTGTTTTTGCATTAAATGAACAATTTCTTATAATGCTGAATATGTTTTTAGTTATTTATGAACAACTTTAGTTAGTTAATTCTCCGTCGACCGAGCGCTAGTCGCTCCCGTAATATTCACATGATATGCCTGCTATCGCTCTTAATTGTATATGTTGTCTTGCTGTTATTTTAGACCCCTTTGGAAAGATGAAAAAAAAAATCCAGGTCAATGACTTGTGGACTCCATCTTCGCACCACCTGATCGGCCGGTGGCACGTGGCATGCCCCTTCTACGTTTCGAGAGTTGGATCGGTTGGTTATTTTGAACTTGCTCACCACATATGCCATATCACTATACTGCCAAAAAACTTGTAGGTTGCTCACCTTTCGATGTTTCATATGGAATCGGTTGAACCTAGCTACTGACGTATGTATGCATCATTTTGGTGATTAGAGGGAGAGCAAGGATTAGAGCGAGTATGGACTTAGGTTTTCTAGCGCAATAAGGACTGTTTATTTCGGAGTTCGGATGATACATGTGTAGTTTGACGTCACATGGTAATCGCTCTATCAATTCTTTAAAGTCATTTGACATTATTGGTTACTGGTCACACCTCGCCACCACCTGGTCATGCACCAGCTCAAGAAGGTGCTGCAGCGTCCTGTGTGTGTGGATACGGGGACCTAGCCACCACATGTCGTGCGCTTGCGTACTCTACCAGGCATCCTACTCGGTGTAGCGGGATGCAACCATAATTGATGGCGAGCATCCTTTGAGGCGTCATCTCTATCTCCGCTAGCTTCAAGTTGTCGTTTTCTAGGAGCCCAACTTTGTCATAGCTATACGTTCAACCTATGACTTTAGAGCATCTCCAGCCGTTCGGCCCCCAGGACACCGAAAAAGCGCCGTCTGAGGCCGAACCGACATTTATTTCGACGTGGGGGCGATTGCGTTCCCAGTCGCCGCCCCAGGTCGCCCCCAAATCGGCGTAAACTCCGCGCAAACTCGGCGATTTGATTCAATTTGTACAAACACGGCACAAACTCGGCGATTTCATTCAAATTTGTACAAAAAATTAGAAAACAAACTACGCCTACTACGCCTAGCCCTACTACGCCGTTGCTGCCGCCCGCCTTCTACATGCCGAGGAGCCTATAAAACCGGGTGTAGTCGCCGCCGCCGCCGCCGTCATCAACGTCGTCGTCGCCACCGCCGCCCCTGCTGCACCCCTGACCAGGGTCACCGAAGCGCGCGCGGTTGGATGGCCCGGGCGCATCCTCGTCGTCGCTGTCGAGGATGACGACACCTCCCTCGTCGCGTCCGCGGCGCCGGGCCTTGATCTCCTCGTAGGCCCGGCGCTGGCGCTCCACCTGCTCGCGGATGTAGTCCGCTTTCGCCCACTTGAGGGCGGTCTCGTCGGAGGCGGCCATATCCGCGTGCTCCTTCTTGACGGGGAGCAACCCCGGCTCCGTCTTCGGCAGGACGAGGCGGAGGGAACGAGGGGAGGGGTTGCCCTCGTTGATGACGAGGGCGCTGCTACGGGTGCGGCGCCCAACCGGCGTCTCCTGCGGCTCCGGCTTGACGGGGCGGAGTGTCGGCGACCCGGAGGAGAGCGAACCGGAACCCGACAACGAGGAGGTCGCCGCCTCCATTCGCCGCGGCATCCAGGAACTACCGCGGCGGTGAGAGAAGGGCGGGGGCGCCGGGTACTCGAGGTGCGGCGTGTTGCCGGTCTCGATGTGGTCGAGGACGGCCTCGAGGGTGCGGCCGGGCACGCCCCACCATTCGCGCCGCCCGTCGGTGTTGAGGCGGCCGCGGGGGATGGTGCCGTTGGCTGAGGTGACCTGGTCTTCATGGCGGCGGTCGAAGTACATCGTCCACAGCATGTGGTTGTCAGCGGCGTACCTCGACTCGTTCCGCTGCACCTCCGACAGCGACGAAAGGATGCGGGCGATCTCGGCGTGCCGTTCAGCCCCGGTGGGCACCGGGACACCGCCGGCGCTCAACATCCACGAGCCCGGCACCCGCATGTCTGGGAGCGTCGGGTAGTCGGCCTCGTAGAGGAGGCGCGTCTCATCCTCGCGATGGCGTCGGCCGAAGCCGTTCGCCGCTGCGGCATCGCCTAGGTAGCGCTCGGCCATTGCTCGTCAGCGGGGGGAAGAGGGGGAGAGTGGCTTCTGTGGCGAGAAGAGGCAAGAGAGGAGGCGAGGTGTGGCGACTGTGGCGTTCACCGATGGGGAGGTCGGCTTTTATAGCCGAAGCGGGGCGGTGAGAACCTGCTCGCCGGGTGGCGCGTGGCAGGAGCAGGCGGGATGCGCGTCACGGCGCCTTCACTGCGCCGCCCGTGAGGCATCAATGGGAGGCTGACCGGCGCAGCAGCACGGCAGCCTTGGCATTGATTGCCGCGGGAATCGAGGCGATGAGGACGACGAAGCGGCGTGTCCCTGACTCGGCGGGCCCATTCCCGTTCGCGCCAAAATCAGTTTCCCCGGCGCCCCCAGGCGCCCTAGTGATACGTCTCCAAAATATCTATAATTTTTTATTGTTCCATGTTGTTATATTATCAATCTTGGATGTTTTATAATCATTTTATATCATTTTTTGGTACTAACCTATTGACATAGTGCCAAGTGCCAGTTGCTGTTTTTTGCATGTTTTTTACATCGCAGGAAATCAATACCAAACGGAGTCCAAATGCAACGAAACTTTACAGAGATTTTTTATGAACCAGAAGACACCCAATGGGCCAAGGTAGCACCTGGGGGGTGCTCAGAGGGGAGCACAACCCACCAGGGCACGCGAGGAGGCCCAGGCGCGCCCTGGTGAGTAGTGCCCACCTCGGGTGCCCCCGAACCGCCTATTTCCTCTATAAATACCCCAATATTCCAGAAACCCTAGGGGAGTCGACGAAATTTTGATCCAGCCGCCGCAGAGTCCAAAACCACCAGATCCAGTCTAGACACCATCACGGAGGGGTTCACCACTTCCATTGGTGCCTCTCCGATGATGTGTGAGTAGTTCTTTGTAGACTTACAGGATCGTAGTTACTAGCTAGATGGCTTCCTCTCTCTCGGATGATTCTCAATACAGTGGTCTCTTGAAGATCCATACGATGTAACTCTTTTTGCGGTGTGTTTGTTGGGATCTGACGAACTTTGAGTTTATGATCAGATCTATCTTTTTATATCCATGAAAGTTATTTGAGTTCTTTGATCTCTTTTATGCATGATTTCTTATAGCCTCGTATTTCTTCTCCGATATTTGGGTTTTGTTTGGTCAACTTGATCTATTTATCTTGCAATGGGAAGAGGTGCTTTGTAGTGGGTTCGATCTTACGGTGCTTGATCCCAGTGACAGAAAGAGAACCGACACGTATGTATCATTGCTACTAAGGATAAAACGATGGGGTCTATCTCTACATAGATAGATCTTGTATACATCATGTCATCGTTCTTAAAGCATTACTCTGTTTTTTCATAAACTTAATACACTAGATGCATGCTGGATAGCGGTGGATGTGTGGAATAATAGTAGTAGATGCAGGCAGGAGTCGGTCTACTAATCTTGGACGTGATGCCTATATAATGATCATTGCCTGGATATCGTCATGATTATTTGAAATTCTATCAATTGCCCAACAGTAATTTGTTCACCCACCGTTGCTATTTTTCTCGAGAGAAAGCCACTAGTGAAACCTACGGCCCCCGAGTCTCTTCTCAACATATTTGCCTTTGTGATCTATTTTTCCTTGCTTTTATTTTCAGTTCTATATTTCCAAAAACCCGAAAATACCTTGCTGCAATTTATTGTTATTTATTTTATCTCGCGTTCCCGCGAGATCTATTTATCCAAACTACTACAAAATTATCTATCCTTATACCCGTGAGGGATTAACAACCCCTCTCTTACGTTGGGTTGCGAGTATTTGTTATTTGTGTGTTGGTGTTGTTTACGTTGTGTTGCTTGGTTCTCCTACTGGTTCGACAACCTTGGTCTCATCACTTAGGGAAATACGTACCGTCGCTGTGCTGCATCATCCCTTCCTTTTTGGGGAAATACCGACGTAACTCTAGTAGTCATCAAAAGGAATTTCTGGCGCCGTTGCCGAGGAGGATCTTCAACATAACCAGGTTCCTAATCACAAATCTCATCTCCTCGCAATTACATTATTTGCCATTTACCTCTCGTTTTCATCTCCCCCACTTCACAAAAATTTGTCATTTTATTCGCCTTCTGTTTCGATCGTCTTTTTCTCGTCAGATCTTTTGTTTGCTTGTGTTGCCATGTGCCTTCAATATGCTTGCATCTTCGCTTGCTAAAAATCTATTGATATGGATCCCCATCCACTTACTAATCTTTTTAAAAGATCCAATCATGATGAACCAATTGCGGGTGAGTTGAGTGCACTAGATTATCTTTATGAAGTTTTGCTTGAGATTCGTGAATCTGGAAATTGTGACGGAGAAATTTATGATATGATTCATGATGGCTCCTTGAATGAAAAGAATGATTGCAATTATTTTACTATAAATTCTATTAATGTCAATTGTGCTAATAATATGCAAAACCCCAAGCTTGGGGATGCTAATTTTGCTATGTCCAGTACTTATTGCAATGATCATGATTGGGGTGATTCTTCTTATGATCTTGAAAATTTATTTAAGCCTCATGATGAATATGATATTGATAATAATGTTTGCAATAATATTGAAAGTGGGTTTTAAAGAGCGTCAACTTTAGGTAAAAATAATCCCACATATTTGGAGAGTGTTCAATCTTATGAATTTTTTCATGAAAGTGGGTTTGGAGAGATCATGACTTTAGTTGATGTTAATCCCACTATCTTGGAAGGTTATAAAACTTTTATGCATGTGGATCATGAAGAGAAAATTTTATATGAAAGATATATTGTTGAATTTGAGTATAATCCTACATGTAATTATTACGAGAGAGGAAAATATGGTTGTAGAAACTTTCATGTTACTAAATTACCTCTCATTATGTTGAGATTGTTATTTCCTCCTTCCTATTTGCATATGCTAGAAATTGCTTGTCTTCATAATTTGTTTTCTTATATAATTCCTATGCATAGGAAGTATGTTAGACTTAAATAATGTGTTTGGCACATGTTTCATGATTCTCTCTTTGTGTTTCAATTATTATCTTTTGTGTGAGCATCGTTGAAATTTTATGCCTAGCTAGGGGCGTAAAACTATATATAGCGCTTGTTGGGAGGCAACCCAATGAATAAAATTTATTTTTGTCTTTTGCTTTCTGTTCTTGTGTGTTACACAATTATGCTACTATTATGATTGTGTTTTTAGTGTTTTAATTAGTGTTTGTGCCAAGTAAAGCCTTTAGGATCTTCTTGGGTAATAGTTGTTTGATCTTGCTGAAAAACAGAAACTTATGCACTCATGAAAATAATTTTCAAAAATCACAGAAAGGTGTTTTTACCCTGATTCTTTTTGCATAAGATTGATATACAAATTTCCTAGGACGTCTTAATGTTTCAGAATTTTGGGAGTTACAAAAGTATTCGAACAATTCAGATTGCTACAGACTGTTCTGTTTTTGACAGATTCTATTTGCTTTGCGTTGTGTGCTTGTTTTGATGGATCTATGGTTTCTTTGATGAGTTTTTGCCATAGAAAAATTGGAATATAGTATATATAATGCAAAAATAAAATATGAATTGGTTTGCAATAGTACTTATAGTAGTGATTTATTTTCTTATAGTAACGGACCTCACGAAGGTTTTGTTGAGTTTTGTGTGATTGAAGTTTTCAAGTTTTGGGTTATCTTACGATGGATGAAGGAATAAGGAGTAAGAAGAGCCTATGCTTGGGGATGCCCCGGCATCCCAAACTATTATCCAAAAGAGAGCAAACAACTAAGCTTGGGGATGCCCCGCCCCTCTTTCTTCTAACGACCATCGGTATTTTAGTCAAAGCTATATTTTCATTCGTCACATACTATGTGTTTTGCTTGGAGCGTCTTGTATGATATGAGTCTTTGCTTGTTTTACTTTTTGTTGTAAGTCATCAATCCTTGTTGGACACACTTACTTGAGAGAGCCAAAATTATGTCATAACTTGTTAGAATTGCTCTCTATGCTTCACTTAAATTTTTATGAGCTCTGGACTTGCTCTAGTGCTTCACTTATATCTTTTTGAGCACGGTGTGCTTCAGTATTTTCAAGAAATGCTCTCTTGCTTCACTTAGATTTATCTGAGAGTTAGTAAAATTTTCAAGAAGTTCTCTCTTGCTTCACTTAAATCATTTTGAGAGAAAGATATATTATGCTCATGATCTTCACTTATATTTGTTTGAGCTTATCAAAAGCAACACATGAAAATTAGTCCCAAAGTGATAGATATCCAAGAAGGATATAATAAAAACTTTCATGAATATCATTGGACAAAATAAACTTGATTCCTTGTAATAGTTTTGAGATATGATGATGTGATATGTGAGTCATGTTGATGAGTAATTATGCTTTAGTAAGAATATTGGTGTTAAGGTTTGTGATTCCCTATGCAAGCACGAAAGTCAATAGTCATGCAATAAAATTATACCCTACTTGTGGTGCATTATTTAGTGTTAATTATGCTTAATGCTCGCTTATGAGATTATTTGTTTCTTGGTTGGTCGCTTCTCAGTCTTTTGCTAGCCTTCATTTTGAACTAAGTATGATCTCCACTTGTGCATCCAAATCCTTTAAACCGGTTTTGCCACATGAGTCCACTATACCAACCTATATGCGGTATTCTTTTGCTGTTCCAAGCAAATTTATATGTGTCATCTCTAATTTTCAAAAATAAACTTCTCTTTTGTGTGCTCGTACCGCTCGTGAGGCGGTGAGGGGTGGCCTATATTTTCCATGCTAAGATGTGTTATTCTCACGATGAGTGTTTATTCACTTGTCATTGCACGAGAGTAAGGCAAAGGTATTAGGGATGCCCAGTCCCGAAAAGAAAATAAATTACTTTATGTTGTCAAATAATAAATTCCTTGGAAAGTGTTGGTATGGAAGGCAACCGTGGATTCGGCTAGCCATGGAAAGTGGAAGTATGGTGGAAAAAGGAATAAACTTTATTTTCTGTTTGAGAACCGCCTATGACATATCTAAACATGGAAGGTGTGGGGAACTCTAAGTCGTTTCCATTGGTGGGAAAAGTATACCTCCCAAAATGTTTTTATCTCTAAGTTTTTCGCTTTGAGCTCTGGCACCTCTGCAAATCCCTACTTCCCTCTGCGAAGGGCCTTTCTTTTACTTTATGCAATTTTTATTTTTGAATTTGAGTCTCCATCTTCTCTTATAAAAGCACCAACTAGGAGGCAATATGATCGTACTGAGCATTGAGTATAGTTAATATGTGAGTGTGTTTCATGAATGGATCAATGATTGAG
This sequence comes from Triticum aestivum, assembly GCF_018294505.1. Lineage (NCBI taxonomy): Eukaryota > Viridiplantae > Streptophyta > Magnoliopsida > Poales > Poaceae > Triticum > Triticum aestivum. Next base: position 396,525,851 of record NC_057808.1, read on the forward strand.
CATGATAGGTTAGGGATAACTTATTTTAGTGTTGATATTTTGAAAGAATTGGTTGCTTGTTGATATGCTTGAGTATTTAAGTCATCATGTCAAAACTAGACTATTGCTTTGAACCATATAAAAGTCCAAATGTCCATGCTATAAAGAAAAGAATATGATATGACATGATCGGCAGCATTCCACATCAAAATTTCTGTTTTTATCACTTACCTACTCGAGGACGAGTAGGAGTTAAGCTTGGGGATGCTGATACGTCTCCAACGTATCTATAATTTTTTATTGTTCCATGCTGTTATATTATCAATCTTGGATGTTTTATAATTATTTAATAGTCATTTTATATCATTTTTTTGGTACTAACCTATTGACATAGTGCCAAGTGTCCGTTGCTGTTTTTTGCATGTTTTTTACATCGCAGGAAGTCAATACCAAACGGAGTCCAAATGCAACGGAACTTTACGGAGATTTTTTATGGACCAGAAGACACCCACTAGGCCAAGGCAGCACCTGGGGGTGCTCCGAGGGGAGCACAACCCACCAAGGTGCGCCAGGAGGCCCAGGCGCGCCCTGGTGGGTTGTGCCCACTTAGCGTGCCCCCTGAACCGCCTCTTTGCTCTATAAATACCCCAATATTCCAGAAACCCTAGAGGAGTCGACGAAATTTTGATCCAGCCGCCGCAGAGTCCAAAACCACCAGATCCAATCTAGACACCATCACGGAGGGGTTCACCACTTCCATTGGTGCCTCTCCGATGATGCGTGAGTAGTTCTTTGTAGACTTACAGGTCCGTAGTTACTTGCTAGATGGCTTCCTCTCTCTCGGATGATTCTCAATAAAGTGGTCTCTTGGAGATCCATATGATGTAACTCTTTTTGCGGTGTGTTTGTTGGGATCCGATGAACTTTGAGTTTATGATCAGATCTATCTTTTTATATCCATGAAAGTTATTTGAATTCTTTGATCTCTTTTATGCATGATTGCTTATAGCCTCGTATTTCTTCTCCGATGTTTGGGTTTTATTTGGCCAACTTGATCTATTTATCTTGCAATGGGAAGAGGTGCTTTGTAGTGGGTTCGATCTTACGGTGCTTGATCCCAGTGACAGAAAGGGAACCGACACGTATGTATCGTTGCTACTAAGGATAAAACGATGGGGTCTATCTCTACATAGATAGATCTTGTCTACATCATGTCATCGTTCTTAAAGCATTACTCCGTTTCTCCATGAACTTAATACACTAGATGCATGCTGGATAGCGGTGGATGTGTGGAGTAATAGTAGTAGATGCAGGCAGGAGTCGGTCTACTAATCTTTGACGTGATGCCTATATAATAATCATTGCCTGGATATCGTCATGATTATTTGAAATTCTATCAATTGCCCAACAGTAATTTGTTCACCCACCGTTGCTATTTTTCTCGAGAGAAATCCACTAGTGAAACATACGGCCCCCGGGTCTCTTCTCAACATATTTGCCTTTGTGATCTATTTTTCCTTGCTTTTATTTTCAGATCTATATTTTCAAAAACCCAAAAATACCTTGCTGCAATTTATTGTTATTTATTCTATCTCGCGTTCCCGCGAGATCTATTTATCCAAACTACTACAAAATTATCTATCCTTATACCCGTGAGGGATTGACTACCCCTCTCTTACGTCGGGTAGCGAGTATTTATTATTTGTGTGCAGGTGGTGTTTATGTTGTGTTGCTTGGTTCTCCTACTGGTTCGATAACCTTGGTCTCATCACTGAGGGAAATACCTACCATCGATGTGCTGCATCATCCCTTCCTCTTTGGGGAAATACCGATGTAGCTCTAGCAGTCATCACCCAGCGCGCCGGGTTCGGCCTGGGTCCGCTCGGCGCCAGTTTCGCCCAAACCGGCGAAAAACGGGCTTCTGGGGGCGAGCTATTTTTTGGGCGCCGGCGCTAAAAAGTGGCCTGGGGGCCTGTTGGGGGCGCGGCTCGAGATGCTCTTATGTCCATGCTATACATTGGAGCATGTACTATTTGGAACATACGAAAAGACAGAAACAAAAGAACTTATGGAAAGAAATTGGGGTTGCCTCACATTAAAGAATATTCTTTTTTTTACCCGAAACCGTAGAACGAGCCTGATAAGTGCCACACGTGTGGCACAAACACATGGCAACTCCGAACGTTTTTTATGGCAAGTTTAGTGACTTGAGGACGGCAACTTTCTGTTCAGATGGCAAATTTCCGTTTTTTTTTTCTTTTCAGATGGCAACTTTTAGTAGTAAAAAACGCCAGGATCCGATTACTTCATGCCACACGTATAATCATTATCATTTGGGTAGAACAATTATTCTAAGGTAATTATTGATCAAACTAAAGAATAAAGTTAAAATAGTACAAAAACAAAAGAACGGAAAAAACAAGAAATGCATGCCAGCTCTAGGGATTATACCAAAAAAGGCTTTCGCCCTGCTTTATATATAAAGCATAGACCAACAGTGCCCAGTACAACCGCACGCACCCACCATAAACGCACAGACACACCCAAGGCAGGATACATAGGCGCTGAGCGCAGCAACACACTCCCTAGCAATACACGAGCCGCCGGGAGCTTCATCCGTGGACACCGCGAAGAAGTGAAGCCGCATATGACGAACCGTGGGATCCAAGGCGGCGCCTTCAGGAAGGATACGGCACCGGAGCGCCGCCACCGCCCGATCCAAGGATCAGAGTTTCCCCTGGAGCAACACGAGGGGCAGTGATAGCCGCGACGACGCCTTCAAGAAGGGAGCGATCTTCGCCGTCGCCAGTCCGTCCGAAGATAGAGTAGGTTTTCACCCCGGCCAACACACACCGCCACCGAACGCCACACCCCGGCTACCACGCTGCCCACACGGCCGTGGCAGCCGGGCAGCACCGAGGCACGAGCTTTGCCCATGAGCACCGCGCCGCCACCACCAGGGCTGCCGCCCCGGAATCCAAGACCTTGACACCAAGTCCTCCGAGCCCCATCGATACCCCAACCGCAAAGACGGGCGGAAAGGCTCCGCCTTTCGCACCCCTGGCCGGTCCCAGCGCCGAGACCCAATAGGCCGGCGACAAGCCTCCATCGAGCCGTCCTGCGACACCGGGCGCGAGACGAGCGCAGTCTTGCCGCCGGGCGCGAGACGGGCCGGTCCTGTTGCCGGGCGCGAGGCGAGCGCAGTCCTGCTGCCGGGCGCGAGACCGGCCGGTCCTGTTGCCGGGCGCGAGACCAACTCGGTCCTACGGCACCGGGTGTGAGACGGTCGATGGACAGCAGCCGGGAGAAGGCCAGCCCACCGGCGAGAGAAGCGAACGGACGCCGAGGAGAGGAGTCGAAGGCCGATACAGGCAGCCTACAGACGAGCCGACGCCAGAACAATCTGGCCGCCGCCGCAATCAACCTGCCACCACCATGGCAGCCGCCGGGCACGCACCCGCGCAGCCACCGCCACTGCGCCGCCACCCCGACCAGCCGAGGGGGCCTCGGTCAGGGCCGCCACCCGCAGCCCTAGCCATCGCGGCCCACGCCGCCGAGAGGCCAGATCCGGAAGAGCCGCCGCGGCCGCCGTCTCCAACCTCCGGCCCGCACCACCACCTGCCGCGGCCACGGCAGAGGTGGCCACCGGCAGCCCGCGCCGCCATGGGCCAGATCTGGCCGCGCTGGAGTCGCCGCTGTCTCGGGCACACGCGCGCCACCCGCCTAGCCGCCCGCCGTGGGGGGAGGCAGGGACGGCAGGGTGCCGCCCCATCCCGCCGCGCCGCCATGGAGCCCGGCTGCAGCTCCACGACCCGGCCCGGGACGCAGGCCCGCGCCAGCACCGCCCGAGCGGGGAGACAAAGGGGCCCCGCCGCCGCCAGCAACAGCAGGGCTTCGCCCGGCCGCGCCCCTGGGCGGCAACGAGGGAGGAGGAGGGGGAGGAGGGAGCGGCGGCGAGGGTTGGGGTTGGCCTCCGGACCACCTCGCGGGAGACGACGCGGAGGGAGCCCGCTAGTCTGTCCGCTACCGCTATTCTGTTAATTCAGCTCTAGGAATTACGAAGGAAAGCTAGTCTATCTTAGGGATATATTCTAGAAAAAGTCTAACTTAGAGATGTATTCTAGAAAAAGTCTAACTTAGAGATGATGTTCAACCCAAACTTGAAGAGCTTTTGGAGAATAGGCCTTCCTGAAGTGGCAAAGTGATTAACACAAACAAAACATTTACAAAATCCTTCACTAAAGTGGCATATACTTTTCATTGAGTCTAACATGAACTCATTACATTGACTTCTCATGTAGATCCGCTACTACTCTAAAACACAAGCTTATCGTCAAAGGCTGGCAAAATCCTTGTCATGAGATAACGGAAAAAAATCAAAGGAGGAGAGAGCCCGGCTCATGGTGCTACTATGTTCCTCCTTCTGTTCCTCTGGAGCTTTCTGTTCCTCCGGAGCTGCCGCATCCTCCTTGTCTTCTCCACCGGCAGTGGGGCATGTGAACGGCTTCTCAAGCAGATTCATGAAGTGTGTGAAGCCCCGCCCTTCATTTTCTTGGCTCTTCTTCCCGCACAAGAAGCTCCCGTCAAGAGGGTGCAAGATCTCAAAGCTTTCTGGGCAAAATGTACACGCAGTCTTCAAGTGGCCGTGGCGAGGCTTCTTATCTGTCGATAGAGAACAAACGGAAGAGAAACATACGGTGAGAAACCGAAGAGACGATTGTTTTCTCATGGCGGTTAAGGTGGTGGTCGCTGCTTACCGACGATGGTGCATGTTTCGACGGTCGGCGCGTCGGAGCGGCGGTGGCAGTAGCGCAGCTCGGCGAAAAAGTGCTCGTCGGTGACGGTGTCGCTGACAGTGTTGCGCCTCCGTTTGCCGCTGACGATCTTCCTCCCGCGAGCCACGAAGCTGACGTGGACCCAGATGTGGCCATGGAAACCCACGTACGCGGCCATCAATGGCTTGATGGGGACGAACTCCGAGCCCGGGTTGGTGGCGCTGTAGTGGCGGAGGGCGTGGTGGACGTGGCCGATGATGGAGGCGTCGCGCTCCCTGCAAATCGATCCAGACATCACCGTTAGCAAACAGCAATAGGTTAGCGGACTGGAAGAGCTAAGCAAGGAGAGAGACGGCCGGATTGGAGTCGGATATCGGAGAACGTACTCTTCGGTGCGCTGACAGCAAGGCGTCAATGCCGGTTGCTTGCTGCAGTCGCACATGGAGCGCTCCTGGAGCGTTTGGTCCTCGCGGTGCAGGTCGCGCACGAAAGCGGGCGGCGGGCCGCCCTGCCTCCGCATCATCATCCGCACCATCGACGACAGTGCGGACGCCATTGATGACGATGGAAAGATCGAGCGAGTGAGCATCCTCTTCTTTTCTTCCGTTGAGCCTCTCGAGAGCTGGGAGCTTGCTAGTAGCCTAAGTCGTCGCAACTCTCGACGGATCTCCAAGAAGTCTCTCTGCTTCGGTATGGTCTAGTGTACCGTGGGTACGTGCGTATATATTAGGGATCAGATGCAGGGAACATGTGCAACCTGACTCGGCCTGGATCACGGACCCGAGCAACCAAATCCTATGGCAAGTCGGACACCAGAACAACCACACCCAACCAAATCCTATGGCAAGTCGGACACCCGAACAAGCACACCCGTCCCGTCAACCTTGGTCAGGAAGCCGTTGCGAGTGAGCGGCGGTGGTGGCTTGCCGGCCGGGTTTATTTATAGTACAGGTCCGAGATGTTCGTGTGGCCTGATGCTTATTGGCTGGTCACGCCCATGCATGGAGCTAGCACCACGAGCTAAATCGGCTCAACTTCTCTAATTCGCCATTCAATCATTAGCCTTGGTCCTGAGAAGAGAGAAGATTGCATTTTTGCAGGCTCAAGGACCTACGTTGATCTGCGACAGATCCATCAGCCGATTAATGGGGTCGTCGCGCCGGTCCTCCACCGTCGCCGTCGCGGCTGCCATCTTTGTCCTTCTGCTGCTCCTTGTGTCCACGGGTAAGTAGCTAGGCAAGTCTAGCTTGATCCATAATTGTGATACAGCATATATAGGGGACATGCTTCCACTGAAGTCTTTTTTGGTTGAAAATGCACTAACGTTTATTTGTGTCTTATTTGCATGCATGCGAAAATAACAAAACAACAGATGTCATTTATTTCCTGTCAAACTAAAAACTTCAAAAAGAAAAGTGTACTCAATTTATGACCTGTGATAATTGTTGGCCTTGCCTCGATGAGGGCTTCAAAACTAGAACCTATGTTTGGTATGTTAAAATGAAATTTCATTGGTTTGAAAAGTTAATGATACACATGATTATTGGTGATATATTGTAGATCTTTCAATAAAAGAGCAAAACTCAACGAGGAGCAAAAGGAATTGGTGCATAAGAAATAGTCAAGAATCAATGCAAAAGTTGAATCAAGTGAGAGTAGCGTGTTTGATTGATTGGATGGTTGCAAGTATTGAAAGAACGATGAGAAGTACTCCCTCCGTCCCAAAATAAGTGTCTCAACTTTGTAAAGTTGAGACAAAAGTTGGGACACTTATTTTGGGACGGATGGAGTAAAAGACTGTAACAAGTGGCCAATCATAATTGTGCTAACAAACCTGTTGTGTTTCGTATAAAGACTGGGTCCTTTTCGACGAAGGCATGGATAACACCTTTTCTTTATAATGTGGAAAGAAGCTAAGATTATATGTTGCATAACCATTGACTCACTTATACTTATGATTGTACTCCCGACGGACATCCCGGTTATCCATTCGAATAATTAAGGCAAAATATAAGCTCAGCTTTAAGTTATTGTATCCTTTGTACTCCCTTATGTTATAACTCCTCAACTTCAGGAACGGTATTATGTCACTCCGGCCAACTCTCATAGATTCATTATGACACAATGCTCTCCTTTAGGCCCATAGAAGGTGAGGTGCAGTCAACATTTGCACATCACCGTTAGAGAATTACACCACACCATATAATCAGGCATCAACCTTTATTGCAATTCATATGGGCCTTAAAATTGGTTTATTCCCGTGTCCTGAGGAAGGTAATGGATTACTAACGGGTCACGGACATGTTTATTTTTAGGGGCATATTAATATGGATAATAATCCAAATGTATAATATTTCATCAATAAAACAAAAGGCTTCAACTAAAAGATATCAATTAACACCGGAAAATGATTACGAGGAACCGATCTACACCAATTGCATATGGATGATAGTGGAGATGGAGATGGGGATGTTGTTGTAAATGCGGACGGTATAAATGATGATGATCCCCCATCTTTCCTTGGTATTGGTAACAACGATGGCGACGAATTTCCCTGTCGGAGGTGGCCTAATCAATAGAATCAACCCTTTGGGAGAGAAACTAGTGTTCCCTAGCAGCCCTCGCTGCCTCAAAAGACTACGCAAAAAATTATCGTGTCTCTCGAGTACAAAGGGGGTAATCCCAGTGTTTCCTTGGTATTAGTGTTCGATGGTGACAAATTTCCCCGGCCTTAGGTGGAGTAATCAACATAATCATACCTCCAGAATAGAAACCAGGGTTCCCTAGCATCCGCCGCCACCTCAAAAATTTATGTGAAAAATCGGCATGTCTCTTGAGTGCGAAGGGGGTACCCCTCAAAAGGAGAGACGAAGGGGGATCTAGGTAGGCCGTACATGCCATGTCAAACATCCTCCTTCATGGGCCACATGAGCCCACCTCATAGGTCTCCTAGGCCTTCCTCTGCTGAGCCCACTTGGTTCTGCTCCTTTTCCCACATGTTTTTGTTGAATTTTTTCTTCGGTCCTGGAAATGTCTTTTCATTTGTGTTCTTCTCCAATTTTCTTGTCTAGCAAGGCTTTCAGACCCCTCCAATGCAATTCTGAAAATGCATGGAAAATAGAGATACAGTAAAGTAACGGTGGTTGAATAGCCATGATAATGGAGAAATTTATCTTATAAATTGTGATGCAAAACACATGTATCATTTACTACCGAATGATTTGTACAGTTGACCTGACATTATCACCATTCAATATATTTGTCTTGTTTAAGAGGTTAGCGGGTAAGTTTTGCCCCTACATGTGTCACCATGTACCTTTCAACACTTACATGTGTACGCGCTAAGTTATGGAGATGTGCTACAACGATGACGCTACTAGCTAGGTAGTGACACTTAATTTAGATAAAGAATTTACCACCATCATGCTACTGTCTTTGCCATAAATTTTACCAGGTGGTGTAGTTATAACGATGCTTAGTGTTTGTTATGTCATATTGGTGTGGTGATGTACTTCTAGTCCACGGTGATAAAGTTACCACAATTCATGGTGATAATGTACTTCCTGGGATAGGTCATAACTTGTTACGCGTAAATATTGTCTGCTTTGTATATTCTTTAGAAAATATTTAATAACATAGTTGAGATGGTATTATTATGTTGTTGGTGTATTGCATATTGTTTGGTCAAATTTATTAGGTGATATAGTTATGTTGATGGTTAGTATTAGATACCACTATAACAACAATGTATGAGACTGTCTGGAACACCATGAGGGCCACATAACTACCACATTGTCTAGTAAAACTTGTCACCATGGTAGTAAAAGGGTGCATGATAACTTGTTACAAAATTGATACGTAACTGATGTGTGATGCATGGTAACAAAAGGGTCGAAGATTATTATTTTTGGTCGAAGCATATCCAAGTGCGCTCTAGTTTCAAATCCATCGTCGATATTAATCCACTTGTAAAAACAATATTATGAATCTGGCATATGATTTCATACATAACATTTTTATCGTTTAAAATTTATTGATATCACCAATTTTGTTTCTTCCATGTGTGGCCTTATCAAGTATACTTCTTTCTTTGTGCGCATTTAGCTATCTGATTCCCGCATACAACATTCTAAGATCATGCAAACCTGGAATTAATGCTTCATCCCAAGGACACACACACACACACAATTTATGTCTAATTATAAATAAATAGATAGATAGATAGATAGATAGATAAACTATACTTGTTTAACAATTGTTGCACTTTTCTAGATAAATACGTCTAGAAAAATAATCTGATGCATGATTGTATTGTAATTCTTCCTTGTTAGAGGTGGTTATAGCCCAAGGATACAAGAGAAAGGTGTGCTCAAAGCCGAGCAAGAGGTACAGGGGTCCATGCTTCATTAGCATTGACTGCAAACTTGAATGCGTCAAGGAAGGGCTCCCTCGAGGACATTGTAGTAGCTTCGCCGGTCAATGCCTATGCAGCCAAAATGGATGTTGAATAGAAATATACATTTTAGTTTGAGAAAGACAATTTAATCAAGAACAAATGAGTATTCGATACGATGTATTGTATTTCTCTTAAAAGTATATATATCTACATTGCTCTTCAAATCAGCATATGAAGACCAGGTCATCGTAGTTTGTTGGTCCACCAATAAGATAGCTCATGGACAATGAATTCACACCCAAATTTATGCATAAGTAGAGTAGATGGTTGCGTCCATGTTCAGGTTGATATGGGTTGGTATGCCACAAAGTAAGTGCATATTGAATGTAACATAGCAATGACCGTGATACGTGGGGCTTATTGCATGGTTCATTTAGAAATTGCACGATGTTCTTATATATTTTGTACTATGGGGTATCTTGAATAAAGATTTTATATAGGCCATGATGTCAAAATAATCACATACCCCATGAACGATCTGAAACTATGCATCATCACGGGCAAAGCTAGATAAAAATAACTCAGGTGCACAATTTAGGAATCGACACAACGTCATATAATTTCAACCAAAAATATACTAGCAATAATGTGATTGATAAGTCTTGCAGTAAAGAATTCAAAACAAAACAAATGGCACGCCATATGATAAGAAAGAAGGGATGATTAATCTTATCAAAATAAATATAAAAGACAATCGGTACTAGAAAATATATCATCCAACCTAGAATCCTTCGTAACCTATAAAATTGACATCGCGACATCGAATATCCCCTGAATGGCCTACCCTGCAACATACTGAGTAACTTGGGTTAATCACAAATGTTTCACCAGCGGGTCTCGGCCCCAAAGATATAAAGGTATTGCCAAAACAAGGTCTTGAGACATTAATCATAGTAAGCTGGTAAAATTGTTCATATTTGGCCATGGTTGCCAAGAGCCTACAAAATAACTATTAGAGCACAAAATATATCAAAACTTTAAACAAAGCCCAAAAGCGCTTAACTCCGGCGGAGGCACCAGAAAAAGTTTGATGGCATGCAAGTGCATAGGGTTACTTGTACCCTTTTCGAAGTAAGAGTATCGATCTCACAGGAAGCACAAGAATTGAACTTTGTCCCTTATAGAGATTTATGGAAATGTGCCTGCAAGTTAGTTGTAGACATTTATGAAATGTGCCTGCAAGTGACTTGTAGACACAATGTAAAATGAGGTGGAAGGTTGTAATAATTTTGAGAGTGCAAACAAAAATAAATAGCATAAAAGAAGTAAAAGAGCACAACGAGGTGAATAAAGTGATAAAACCAACAAGCAGATTAATGCGTTCTCGGGGAGTTTGGAATTCCCATTGGTGTGTGTCTAACGTAAAATATGTGATTGCCTAGTTCTAACTTGGGTACTTGAGCCACTCTTGATGTTTGTAATTGGGCTGATCTGAGTACAATATGTGTTATACTTGAAGTAGAATTCGTACCGCACGCCATTACCGTAGTTTTTGCACTCCATTCTTACTAAGGTAATTAAGGGTTTCCCGTGGATGTGGCCACACGGGGAAGAACAAGAGGCGCACATTGGTATTTTGCATTGCATGCCATAGCAAGACGATGCAGCTTTTCAACAAGAGGCGCCAAAAGCAGAACAAGTTGATGAAGATTAACTAGCCACCGATGATGAGGATGAGCAACTCCAAGAAGATGCACAATAGGAAGTGTCCTACACCACGTACGCCGATATCAACAATCTCGAGGGCTCCATCAACAACATGAGCAAGCTCGTCGCGTCCCTTCAAGACACGTCCGTGACTATGGCCAACAACATCTCCGAATGGAGCCAAGGATGGGCTCCGTACTACCCGCCGCCACAATATCTCGCTATGTTTGGCCTTTGCAAAAGCTTAAACTTGGGGAGGTTACTTCCACGTCTACATCAAGATTTGGCGGAATTTATTATTAAGTTGTAATGGGGTTGCACTTCAGCTCGCTTGGCTTCAAACACTCGTGTTGGTTTGTTTCAATCCTCTACTTTTTGGTTTATTTTTCTTTTTGCCAGTTGCAAATTCTTTTTCAAGCTAGCTTTGAAACACCCAAAAACTAAAAAAATAGAACAATTTTTCTTTTGCTTTGCTCTTTTCTTTTTGCCCCGTATTTTGTTCGCATTCTTGTTTATATTTACACAACAAAGTTGATCTACGCCAGGCAACGAGGAACTTATCCTTAAGGAAGAGAAGCATGGAAATTCATGATCATGAAGATATGTCCTACGACTTCCGCCTTTTGCACTTGAATTACTTAGAATAGTCATAGTTGTATTATGTGTGAAGTATTCAAGTGGGAGTAAGTCTTGATAGTTAAAACAAAAGTTTTGTTCTTGTAGATAAAATAATTTAGTAGTCTTTGTTCTATTTAATCTAGATAATTAAACTTGTTGTGAGACTAGTTTTTTAAAGAAAGGGATATTAACAAAGAATAATCATGCATATGAAAAAGTCTCTAGAAAGACTTGGGTGTTGAGAAAATTTGTAGAGAAGATGATATTAGTGATACTCAACCCCATAGTGTTAAATTTAATAGACTCAATTGGACTTGTGGATAAAGTTGTCCGGAGAAACCAAGTTGAAAGGAGATCGAGATTATGTCAAAATATGTTTTTTGCATTTTTACATGGTGATTCAACTTCTCGCCTGTGTCATGGTCTTGTCACTATATATGTGGTTACGTGTGTAAATGTGCGTCACCTCTCTCGATGTTATGTTGAGAACTCCGTTGGCCAATGAACGATCCATGTGAGTTTCAACTCGGATATCAATTATAAGTTTGTTAAAGTTCGTAGTGGTAACACTAAAGGGAATATTACTCGGCTTTCTCTTGAAGGATGTGTGTATGTGGAAGCGAGTACTGATCGCAAGAGCTCAAAAGAGACAACATATTGGCCCATAGTACTCAAACGTAAGCCACAACGATACCCTATGCATGTATCAATTCTTTGGCATAATCCCATCACTGGACAACGAAAGTTTCAACAAGCAATGATTGAAAGAAGTGGTTGAGAGCATTGATGAGGAGACACTTGTGGGTGTTAGCGAGTCACTCTAGTGCCATGTTGTCTTTACATACCTTTCACTCTCGTAATTTATGTTTTGATTGCTCAAGAAAGAAAATTCCCTTTCGTTGTTCCTGGCAAAAAAGTGTTAACTAGAGTAAACAGAATAAGAGCTACTTCAATATTTTCTATAGTTGAACAAGAATTTTGTGTTGATTATATTTGCTTCACTAAAACTTGCATAATAACCATGCCACCGCTACAGAGCAAAGGGCTATCTAGGCATATCGATCGTAAATGAACCAAACTTTCTCGTTATTCCAGTTTAAACAATTGTGTTCCTTACGGTTTTGCTTTCTATCTAGGTTGCTCGAGAGCGATCAAGGTTTAAGCTTGGGGAGTTTGATGAGTGTACTTTTTATGCTCATCACACCGTTGTTTAACCCGGTTTATCTTATTAAATCTGAGATATTCCCTCTGATATTGCCATTAATGATTAATGACTGCAAGAGATTGTGAAATCCTCTCTTTATTTTGTTTCCATAGGAAAAGAAGTCATACAATAAAAGAAGAAAAATGGAGAAAGAAGAAATTAAATGGGAGACACACAAGGACAAACAAAGCGCAAGACAGCGTCTGGTACAAGCTCGTACCAGGTGCCAACCGGCACCGTGGCATCCAACCCTCCAACTTTTATGAAGGGCCCTGTACCAGAATCGCGAAGGAGCATCGTCAGAAACCTCAATCTCTGCAACAGAAGCCATTCACAAATCCTAGCCGCCAACATTTCCCATCTCATCTCCATAGCCACCACCACGGAAATCCACTTTAAAGTTAGCCATACTTGTAAATGTGTATTGCATCCGGCAACCACTGTAAGACATATTATCAATAAAATTTTCATCTTGATGTCTTGTTCTATGATTTTATCATGTGACCCAATCGCCGTGTGTGATTAATTTGGTAAGTCAATGTGTAGAGGCATAACCTTGCAACCGGATGTGTTTGTATGAGGGGTCGATGAAATGACTTTGAATGAACGTCATGTATATGTAAAATAAAATTGTATCGTAGTTATCTCTTGTCTCTCTCACGTTCTTCGACCCTGCAGGTACACAAGATCCCAGCATTCAATCAACGAGAGGTTAGGAGCATGGAGGAAGTGGAGCGCTATTCTGAACATGAGTGACCGAAAGGTTTAGTACGGTAGCATGAAACCAACCCTTGGGGATACATGAGGTTTAGTCATTGAACGCCCAATGCTTTTGTCTGGTTTATCATAATAACCAGGGTAACCCTGTGTGACGGATAGGGCCCATGGCTGGAAAACTGATTCTTGATGCAGGCGCGTTCCGGTGAAGACATAATCTAGACCACAATCCCCACTTCGAGTCGTTGCAAGCACATCTTAACGGGTGTCTTCCAGAGCAAAAATTAAGGTCATGATGATCCCAATCACAAACATATGGTTGTAAGAATCAAGTCCTCGTACTGTTTTTGTTATGAGTATCTCAGTAGCAAAGATGATGACAATCCAGTCTAAAAACTAGAATTTGATTCTCTCACAAAAACTTTGCAGAAACCCTTGTCACAAGTGCACATCCTCTTGTGCGTTCGATAAATCAGGGTCACATTTTACAGAAGAGAGACCCTTTTTGCTATTCATTATCGGATCACTAAAGGGCCTCATCAACCATACATGTAGCTATCATGTATCTCTATAGGACAACAAAGTAAGTAAAAGCAAGCTAGTAAAAGATAACATATACAGTCATGCTTTCAAACTGACTCTGGAACAAGAGCTGCCTGCTGGAGACGTGTCGATCTAGCTCGGAGAAGGCAATGGCGTTGCTGGTCATGTGGTTGGATGCACCCGTGTCCATGTGCCACTTGGGCTCCTTCTTCTCTCCCTCAGCGCCGAGGCAGACCTTGGTGCGCTCCTCGTTGAGGTGGATGACTCGACGCCGCACTCTGACTTGGCGTGTTGCATGGGCGGAGTCACGACCTGAGCCATGAGAAGTGTAGGCTCTTTGTCCTCAACCTCGGCAACCAGTGCCATGTCGGCAGCCTCGTCCCGCTCCTTTTCGCGGCATCCATGGCCCAAATAGCCCTTGATGCCACAGTAGCAGCAATTGTCACCGTGCTTGGTCCGGCCATGCCGCAACCGGGGCACGCTGTGTCCTTGCCACGCTCGCCCTGGCCCTTCTCGCGTTGCTTCTTACCAACATTCGCAATTGAGGAGCCGTTGTGCTCGTGGCATCCGGCACGTGCTCGCCACTCCTCCTCGGTGAGCAGCAGCTTGGTGCCTCCCTCCTCCTCGGCGTCCAGCTCGTAGCGCTCCTCTGCCACCTTGAAATGGCCGACGATCTCCTTGATCGATCCCGTGTCAAAATCAATGAGGTTGTCGATGGACACCGCGAGCTACGAGTAGCGCTTGGGGACGATACAGGGCCACTTCTGCATGATCTTCTTGTCACTAATCGGATCATCGAGCTCGCCACCTTACATCGTCACCATGACCGATCATCACAGGGACCAAAACTCACGCGAGATAAAACTAGAGAGGGGGAGAAAGAGACAATGATTTCGTGTCATGTTCAACCTACAACTTTTCTTCTACTCTATTTATTCAGCGATTATACAATGCTAACTGAAAACAAAAAACTAGGCACGTCCGAGTCATGAGTGCTGCCACCCATCCCAGCGCTCCTCACATGCCACCTTACATCGCTGCCATGACCGTTTAGATGTCGTGCAATCCCATGATCTGACCAGGGCGATCGATGATCTATCCTAACAACCTAGGACCAAGTCATAGCTAGGTTTATTTCTGCTATTAACAGTTTAACTGAAGAACACTGACGAAACTAAATTCTAACAGCTACAACTACGACACTTTTTTAAATGGTCACGAGGGGGAAGGCTCCCCACCTGAATATATTTCAAAGTGGCCATAATGTCATGAGATTGATCCCGTTTATAAGGAAAACCGGTGCAAAAACATAAACAAGTTGACCCCGTTTATGAGAGAAACCAGGCCGAAAAATGACATCGCCACGAGGCATAAGCAGACGAGGGGAGTCGTCAAGGGATCACAATACCAAGACTTGAGAAGCAGGCTAACGCACCACACTGGTGTGCATATTAGGCACCACGGGGCAACAGAGGAGCATCCACATTAACGAGTGACTAGCACGAACCTTGACAGGGCACTCTGCCATGGAAAATTAGGAACGATTAGCAAGTTAGAGACGCATCTTGCGGCATCATTGAGCAAAGATGAACTGAGACAACGCCAAGAGCACAAAGCTCGCCGCACCACAACGGCAACCATGGAGGTCTTGAGCATGCACAGCAACAGAGACGACACTGAAGAACACCACCACAGAGGAACACATACCACCGCCGACCCATCCAGCTGCACCACCACCACGAACATCCCCGCCACAACACCCACACGTCAACAAAGCAGACCCCCAGATGATGCCTTCAAGAAGGGTCGCGACGTCGAATGCGCCACCATCATCCGCTCCAGGAGGACCTGGGCTAGGGGTTTCCCCCGAGGTCTCAACTTCCATCTTCATCTGACCAAGCAAGGTGAGCCTTGAACGTTGGCCGTCTGGTCGCCACCAACAACACCCCGTAGAGGGGAGAGGTGTCATACAGGAACAAGGTGGTCCAAAGAGTATCACACCCCGCTAACTCGACTTCGGATGGAAGAATCGAACCCACTCCAAGGAATGACTGAGCCAAGATGACGCTGGCAGAGCCAGAACGCCACGGTCGATCCCTACACTACTAGGAAAAGGGCTATAGATAATATGGACACTAATGGCGCACCGCACATGTGGTGCGCCACTACTATATACTAATGGCGCACCATGTGTTGGTACGCCATTAGTGTCCAAATACTAATGGCGCACCACATCCATGGTGCGTCACTACTAACAATTTTTTTATTTCTTTTTCAAAACTAGTAATGGCGCACCAGGGGATAGTGCGCCATTACTAGTTTAACTAGTAATGGCGCACCACATCCTCGGTGCGCCACTACTAACAAATTTTATTTTATTTTTTTGTCAAAACTAGTAATGGCGCACCACTACTAACAAATTTTTTTATTTTATTTTTCAAAGTTAGTAATGGCGCACCGTGGGAACTAGTAATGGCGCACCA